>NC_134515.1:709926-887426 GCF_027942865.1 Odontesthes bonariensis
TGTAGTATGCAGTGTGTAGTATGCAGTATGTAGTGTGTAGTATGCAGTATGCAGTATGTAGTATGCAGTATGCAGTATGCAGTATGTAGTATGCAGTATGTAGTATGTAGTATGCAATATGCAGTATGCAGTATGCAGTATGCAGTATGTAGTATGCAATATGCAGTATGCAGTATGCAGTTTGTAGTATGTAGTATGCAATATGCAGTATGCAGTATGCTGTGTGTAGTATGTAGTATGCAGTATGCAGTATGTAGTATGCAGTATGCAGTATGTAGTATGCAGTATGCAGTATGCAGTTTGTAGTATGCAGTATGTAGTATGCAGTATGTAGTATGCAGTGTGTAGTATGCAGTATGTAGTGTGTAGTATGCAGTATGCAGTATGTAGTATGCAGTATGCAGTATGTAGTATGCAGTATGCAGTTTGTAGTTTGTAGTATGCAGTGTGTAGTATGTAGTATGTAGTATGCAGTATGCAGTATGTAGTATGCAGTATGCAGTATGTAGTATGCAGTATGCAGTATGTAGTATGTAGTATGCAGTATGCAGTATGTAGTATGCAGTATGCAGTATGCAGTATGTAGTATGCAGTATGCAGTATGCAGTATGTAGTATGTAGTATGCAGTATGTAGTATGCAGTATGCAGTATGTAGTATGCAGTATGCAGTATGCAGTATGTAGTATGCAGTATGCAGTATGTAGTATGCAGTATGCAGTATGCAGTATGCAGTATGCAGTATGCAGTATGTAGTATGTAGTATGCAGTATGTAGTATGTAGTATGCAGTATGCAATATGTAGTATGCAGTATGCAGTATGCAGTATGTAGTATGCAGTATGCAGTATGTAGTATGCAGTATGCAGTATGCAGTATGTAGTATGTAGTATGCAGTATGTAGTATGTAGTATGCAGTATGTAATATGTAGTATTTAGTATTTAGTATGTAGTATGCAGTCTGCAGTATGTAGTATGTAGTATGCAGTATGTAATATGCAGTATGCAGTATGTAGTATGTAGTATGAAGTATGTAGTATGTAGTATGCAGTATGTAATATGTAGTATGCAGTATGTAGTATGTAGTATGTAGTATGCAGTATGTAATATGTAGTATGCAGTATGTAGTATGTAGTATGTAGTATGTAGTATGCAGTATGTAATATGTGGTATGCAGTATGTAGTATGTAGTGTGTAGTATGTAGTATGCAGTATGTAATATGTAGTATGCAGTATGTAGTATGTAGTGTGTAGTATGTAGTATGCAGTATGTAATATGTAGTATGCAGTATGTAGTATGTAGTATGCAGTATGTAGTATGCAGTATGCAGTATGTAGTATGTAGTATGTAGTATGTAGTAGGCGGTTTCGAACACAGCCCATGAATCCTAAAGGAACACCGGCTGCTCACCACTTCCTGTTGGCATGGCGGGGAGGAGCTCCGGCATCGGTGATTGGCAGGTAACACTTGTTCCCGTAACGCTGGCGGGCTGCGGTGGGAGGTGCCCAAAGACGCAGGAAAGAGACTCCACCCCTTGGAGGGCAGGAAGCTGGACGACAGACAGCGTTACCTTGGAGACAGAAACACAGCGTTACACACACAGATGCTAAATACTATGGTCCATAAAAGCTTTAAAAGCCAGAAATGATGGTAAAAGGCAGAAATGATGGGGAAATCAGCCAGTGAAGGGTTTGGTGTTCCTGCCTTTTCAGGCCAGTTAAATACGAGCTGCTGTGTTTGAACCCTTTGTAAAAACAACATAGATCTGAACCAATCTGATGCACTTAGGTGGAAGCTGCAGAGCTTTCTTGCCAAAGAGGCACCAGAATGAAACTCAGCGAGGAAGGCCCGGCCACTTCCTGCTTAAACTTAAAGGAGGTAACAGATCAGAGCCAGATTTCTGACAGCAGAACGGTCCAGAGAACCAGCAGAACGGTCCAGAGAACCAGCAGAACGATCCAGAGAACCAGCAGAACGGTCCAGAGAACCAGCAGAACGATCCAGAGAACCAGCAGAACGGTCCAGAGAGCCAGCAGAACGGTCCAGAGAACCAGCAGAACGGTCCAGAGAACCAGCAGAACGGTCCAGAGAACCAGCAGAACGGTCCAGAGAGCCAGCAGAACGGTCCAGAGAGCCAGCAGAACGGTCCAGAGAGCCAGCAGAACGGTCCAGAGAACCAGCAGAACGGTGCAACAGAAACACGATTCTCCAAATATAATGACATCTGTCTCATTTTCATTCAGAAAGTTTGACTTCATGCAGGTTTTATGGTCAGTTAGACAATCCAGTGAAGGCTTCAGTGGGTTTCAGCTTCTAACTCACTGCCAAGGGTCAGAGTTAGGGTTAGGGTTAACCTAACCAGGGTTAGGGTTAGGGTTAGGGTTAACCTAACCAGGGTTAACCTAACCATAGTTAGGGTTAGGGTTAACCTAACCAGGGTCAGGGTTAGGGTTAACCTAACCAGGGTTAACCTAACCATAGTTAGGGTTAGGGTTAACCTAACCAGGGTTAACCTAACCATAGTTGGGGTTAGGGTTAACCTAACCAGGGTTAACCTAACCAGGGTTAGCCTAACCATAGTTAGGGTTAGGGTTAACCTAACCAGGGTTAACCTAACCAGGGTTAGGGTTAACCTAACCATAGTTGAAGATCATCAGTGAACATGGTGTTTATTTTCTGATTTCCAGAGGACACAACCAGGTGATTACGCCAGAACATCGATAATCTGAACGTACCAGTCTCTGCTCCTCTTTGCTCTGATTGGCTGGCTGCAGGCTCTGCACGCTGACACACTGATTGGTCGGTTCAAAACTCCAGAGCCAATGGTTGGCCTGCAGGTGGCGCTGACACTGATGTTTACGGGTACATCTGGACATACAAAATATAAAATACATTAGAACTGATAACAATCAAAAATAAAAGATGACAAACTGTAACAACCTGATCCTATCCCAGGTGAAGGAAACTGATCCAAACCAGTTTGCAAAAGTCAAGAAACAAACAACATAATAAAAATATGTAAATAACATTATTTTTATAAATAAACAAAGGACAGGGAGATGAATGCCAAACTATAAAAATGTTTTTTAAGCAGTGATTTAAAAAAAGTCTCTGATTCCGAGAGCCTTATTTCTTTCCAAAGTGGAGGGGCCCTGGTAGCAAAGGCCCCCCGGGGATCTAACAGTTCTGATGTACAGCTTGGGGCCAGAAGCATTCAGGCTTTAGAAGTGATCAGTGAAATCTTAAAATCCCTGAAAGCGTGCAGGCAGCCTGGATTGGGCTGACGTGACATCCGTCAGAACCAGAAAGAAGGTTGGCAGCTGGTGCCAGGAGAGGGATTTCTGGCCGATAACTACGATAATCCAGCCCAGAGAGGATGAATGTGTGTCTAAATCTGTGGGGGGGGGCAGCCATTTTATTTTGGAGATTGTTCTTATCTGAAGAAAGCAGGATTAAACTTTTCCATGAGTGGGGGAATCAGTGTGTTCACTGAGGTTTCTCTGAGGGTCGGGCACCAAAGAACAGAGATGCTTCATAGTGAGGTCAGTGGAGATTAGGGACTGAACAGGGTTTCAGAAGAGGAATGTTTTAGTTGCATCCAGCAGATGCAATCATTTAGATATAATTTAGATATTCAGGTACAAAAAGCAGAGTCTCTCATGCCCACCAGATGGAGCCATCAAACCACCTGGACTACAGTTTCTTCTTCTCCAGTCAGTCAGAGTGCAGAAAATAAAAGTCTGGCTGTGTTTTAGGAGAAACGTTTAAAAAAACTTTAAAAACAGACGGATGGATGACAGACGGATGGACGGAGGACAGACGGATGGACGGAGGACGGATGGACGGTGGACAGACGGATGGACGGAGGACAGACGGATGGACGGAGGACAGACGGATGGACGGAGGACGGATGGACGGTGGACAGACGGATGGACGGAGGACAGACGGATGGACGGAGGACAGACGGATGGACGGAGGACGGATGGACGGTGGACAGACGGATGGACGGAGGACAGACGGATGGACGGTGGACGGATGGACGGACGGAGGACAGATGGACCTACCGCCCCTCCAGGACACACCAGCCACAGTACGGGTCTCTGACGGCGAGGCAGGACGCACAGTCGGCGTGAGCCTGGCAGGTCGCCACGGGAACCCTGGACACCTGAAACAAAGACAGGAAACGGTTTGTTTTCCCTGATCTCAGCTTCTGATTGGACAGGAACTACGGCAGAGGGGGGGGGCAGATATTTTCTTACCTTGTCATTGGTTAAAACGTAAACCTGCTGCTGGCTCTCATCCAATAGGAGATCAGCGCTGATGGCGCTGCCACTGTCGACCAACATGCTGCCGTACAGGTCGCCTGACCAATCAGAGCGCACCAACACCTGCAGACAACACAGTGGGGTTAGTTCATGGGGTTCTCTCCTGCCTTAGCAACATATCCGGCAACGTCCCACCGACTGAATTGGAGAAAAGAACTTACTGGAACCAAACAGAGTGACTACAACCTGCAGCCTCCTGATCAATAAAGTGAAGTCATGTGATCACCTGAAAGTAAAACGGAACTCGGAGACGAAAGCAGCACAAACGCCAGTTTTAACGGCACAAACGGAGCACTAAAAAAGTAGACCACTCTGGTTTGTTTTTTTAATATCTCAGAAACCAAACCGGCACAAACGGAGCACGAACCGATCAATCTGACTTTTCCACGTGGGGGGGTGTCAGCTTCACTCAGCTGTTGGCACCTGGCGGTTAGAAATGTGCACGTGTGTGCGTTTGCGTGACGTCACCTTGTACAGTCGTCCCTCGCGGTCGCCGAGGAAGGCGATGGTGAGTCCTGCCTCCGTTGCCGCGGTGACGGCGGTCAGCTGGGTGGGCAGGGTGACGGTGGGCGTGGCCTGGACGGGCACCGCACTGGCGATGGGGTTGGGGGTGTGCTCCCCCCCACAGGGGTACTCCAACAGAGAGTCCTGGTGAAGAGACGGAGCTCCGTGAGAAACAAACAAACAAACAAACAAACAAACCCTGATGTTTACTTTAATCTGAGCGTCTGTTATGTGGGTCAAATCCACCAAATCCTGCCAGCTGCGTGTTTGAGTGACAGCTGTCACACCAGGATAATCCACAGGCCAGACGGGTCACGACCGTCAACAGACCAGCTCCGAATGATGTCATCAGTGGACTGTGATGTCATCAGAGGACTGTGATGTCATCAGAGGACTGTGATGTCATCAGATGTACCGTCAGCGTAAAATGTATATTTGCAGAATCCATTTTGCCAATTTATTGTTACTGTTTTTGTTAGAGTACTTATGTTACGGCATGTTATGTCTTGTTTTTTTAATTTTTTAATTTTATTTATTTGTTTATTTAGTCATTTTTCATTATTATTAGTTAGTAGTAGTATTTTTTACTAGAATATGTATTATTATTGTTGTTGTTAATACAATCATTGTAAATATTAAAAAAAAATTGAGTTCCTTGACTAATTTGAATTTCCCCCATTGGGGGATGAATAAAGTGTTTTTCTATTTCTATGTCCTGTTATGGTAGCTGCTGTACGGTGTCCTGTCCTACGAATTTCAGTGCCCAGTCCGACTCTGTTGTTACATCACATTACATTACGGTCATTCTGCAGACGCTTTAATCCAAAGCGACTTACAATCAGTTTGTTCCACATCGGTTGGCAAAAGAACTTCAGGTAAAAGAAATCATAAGTGCATTTCCTTCCAAAACCAAACAGCTAAGAGCAGAACTAGTGCAGAGTAAGTGCGATAAGTCAGGTACCGAGACACATGGGAAGATAATTTAAGAAAGCAATCAGTGCGTAAGGAGCTGGGAGGAAGCAGGTGATGTCCTCAGAGGGCGGATCAGGGTAGTGTCCACCATCGGGGTGGATATATACTCGGCGTATATGACAATAAAAGACTTGAAACTTAAACTACCTCTGGGCTCAGAGCAGGTCAATGCGTTTGATTGATTGGTTCACACCCACAGAGAGGATATGATCAAAAGTAAGAGGACAGACACGGTTAGGGTAAGGTAAGGGTTAGGGTTAGGGTAAGGTAAGGGTTAGGGTTAGGGTAAGGTAAGGGTTAGGGTTGCCTTAGGGTAAGGTAAGGGTTAGGGTAAGGTAAGGGTTAGGGTAAGGGTTAGGGTAAGGTTAGGGTTAGGATAAGGGTAAGGTAAGGTAAGAGTTAGGGTTAGGGAAATGTTAGGGTTGCCTTAGGGTAAGGCAACCCTAACCCTAACCCTTACCTTACCCTTATCCTAACCCTAACCTTACCCTAACCCTTACCCTAACCCTTACCTTACCCTAACCCTCCTCTGATATCACTGAAGAGTGTCACGCTCTGTGGTTGCCTGGGTTACCTGTTCACAGAATGAGCGGTGTTTACCTTGGGCAGTCTGAGACACTTTGACGACACGGCGTATTCGATGTAGGCTTCTTCCTGTCCGCCGCTGCCTCGCCCGCCCTCCGTGTAACACACTTCCTGTGCTCTCAGCATCATGGCGTCCAGCTGTGCGATCTCATAGACACAAAGTGCTGAGCGACTCGTCGCCACGGGCGTAGACGCCTGACCTGCTGCCATGACGACGAAGAGAACGGGCTCTCCCGAGTGGTTGCCGAACCACGCCCCCTGGGCCAGGTTGTAGCCGCCCTCGCACAGCAGCGGCACCTCCACGTACGAGTAGAAGCTGCGGTCGGAGGCGCAGAGCCGGGAGGCGTACGTCCGGTACTCCTTCTTGTGCCACATGTCACGCCGGGAGAACAGGAAGTAGACGTGGTTGCCGTGGGCGACGGCTTTCACAAAGTGGTTGTTGTACTCGGAGTAACTTCCCACCACGAGTTTCCCGAGCTCCTCCTCCTGAGAGAAAGCCCGGCGAGGCGGAACCACGGGGAACAGACGCCGCGTCGTGATCGGGGGGATGTCGCCGGGACCTTTGCTGGTGTAACCCCGACCGACCAGCATCAGACGCAGCGGACCCCCACCGCCGCCGCCGTCCTGTCTGCTCTTTGTGGTTATTACCACGCCAACGGTGGAGACTCGAGGTTCGTTGGCTGCAACGTACTGAGTGTCGACGGGGTTGGAGGTCTGATAGAGGAGCTGAGAGATGTTGGACAGACTCCTGCAGCGAAGGAGGGGAAAACATGAAGGTCATCATACATGAAGGTCATCATACATGAAGGTCATCATACATGAAGGTCATCAGAAAGACTGACCAAGGTCGGACAAACGTCACAGCTGATTTAAAACTAAAAACAAATATTTATCAATGATACTATGATAGATAGATAGATAGATAGATAGATAGATAGATAGATAGATAGATAGATAAAGTATGACTTTTTCTAATGATGGGGTCCCTTTAGGAAAAGTCATAAAATTTCAAAGTTGGAAAAAGATAGTTTAAGGTATTTCTTCTACAGCTAAACATGGTGGTGGGTCACTTTTCACCCACAGGACAACAGGAGGGTTAAAACTGTAAGAAAATATTTATCAATGATAATATGATCACAAATGATCAATGTCAGCATAAACATTGAGTGGAAACCAAAGTTACCTCTTTTCACAGATTCCTTGGAAGAGAGAGCCGCACACGATGAGGCTCCCTGGCTCCGCCCCCTGCCCCGCCTCCATCAGCAGCAGCTTGTTGTGGTTGTGAGTCGGCGCCGCTGAGTGGCAGTCCTGAGGGAATATGGGAGGGAGGCAGTCCGGGGAGTCCAGGTGGGGGCCAGTGGTCACATGCGACACCACCTCCAGGTCCGACGTCAGCGCGTACAGGTGGTCGACTCCGCCCACATAAAGAAGCCCCGCCCCCGGGTTGAGCAGCAGGTGGGACAGCGGGGTGCCCTCCAGCTTCACCCGTTGCACCGCGGCGTCTGCGGGCCGGGAGGGAGGGATGAGGATGGCGAGGAAGGCGAGGACGACTGATGGGGGGATGGAGGAGGCCACCATGGCAGCTCCTCTTTAGCTGGAAGGCAAACAGGTCAGATTCAGTCAGAGTTAAACTGTGAAAACGCATTTATACATTTAAATACCAACATGAAAGTGAACAGAAAACACCACAAAAAGTTCAAATTAAATCATAAATGAGGGGTTATTACATTTTCAGTCATTTCTGATGAGACAATATCAAACCAACCCCAAAAATGTGGAAGTTGCCCCCCCGCCCCCTGGATGTTATGGACTCATCCAGTCCAACAGGTGTTGAAAGTCTGCAAAAACAATCAAGTTTCTACAGATCAAAATAAAGCCTGACTGATGAAGAAGGGGGGGTGGGGGGGGCTTTGAACCAAACTGGGCATCAAGCTTCATAACTTAGGCTAACCTAGGGTAAGCTATGCTAACCTAGGGTAAGCTAGGCTAATATGTGTAATGTGTGTAATGTTCCCCAAGTTCCCTGATGTTCCCCGTACTAACAAATGTTCCTAAATGTTCCCCGTACTAACAAATGTTCCCCACGTTCCCTGATGTTCCCGTTCCCTGATGTTCCCCGTACTAACAAATGTTCCTAAATGTTCCCCGTACTAACAAATGTTCCTAAATGTTCCCCATGTTCCCTGATGTTCCCCGTACTAACAAATGTTCCCCACGTTCCCTGATGTTCCCCGTACTAACAAATTTTCCTAAATGTTCCCCACGTTCCCTGATGTTCCCCGTACTAACAAATGTTCCTAAATGTTCCCCGTACTAACAAATGTTCCTAAATGTTCCACACGTTCCCTGATGATCCCGTTCCCTGATGTTCCCCGTACTAACAAATGTTCCCCACGTTCCCTGATGTTCCCCGTACTAACAAATGTTCCCAAATGTTCCCCATGTTCCCTGATGTTCCCCGTAAAAACAAATGTTCCTAAATGTTCCCCACGTTCCCCATGTTCCCCGTACTAACAAATGTTCCTAAATGTTCCCCACGTTCCCCATGTTCCCCGTACTAATAAATGTTCCTAAATGGTCCCCACGTTCCCTGATGTTCCCGTTCCCTGATGTTCCCCGTACTAACAAATGTTCCTAAATGTTCCCCACGTTCCCTGATGTTCCCGTTCCCTGATGTTCCCCGTACTAACAAATGTTCCCAAATGTTCACCATGTTCCCTGATGTTCCCGTACTGAAAAATGTTCCTAAATGTTCCCCACGTTCCCCGTACTAACAAATGTTCCTAAATGTTCCCCACGTTCCCTGATGTTCCCGTTCCCTGATGTTCCCCGTACTAACAAATGTTCCCAAATGTTCCCCACGTTCCCCGTACTAACAAATGTTCCCCACGTTCCCCAATTTTCCCCGTACTAACAAATGTTCCCCACGTTCCCTGATGTTCCCGTTCCCTGATGTTCCCCGTACTAACAAATGTTCCCCACGTTCCCTGATGTTCCCGTTCCCCATGTTCCCCGTACTAACAAATGTTCCCCACGTTCCCTGATGTTCCCCGTACTAACAAATGTTCCCAAATGTTCCCCATGTTCCCTGATATTCCACGTACTAACAAATGTTCCCAAATGTTCCCCACGTTCCCCACGTTCCCTGATGTTCCCGTTCCCTGATGTTCCCCGTACTAACAAATGTTCCCCACGTTCCCCATGTTGCCCGTACTAACAAATGTTCCCCATGTTCCCTGATGTTCCCCGTACTAACAAATGTTCCCCACGTTCCCTGATGTTCCCCACGTTCCCTGATGTTCCCCGTACTAACAAATGTTCCCCGTGTTCCCTGATGTTCCCCGTACTAACAAATGTTCCCTGTGTTCCCTGATGTTCCCCGTACTAACAAATGTTCCCTGATGTTCCCCGTACTAACAAATGTTCCTAAATGTTCCCCACGTTCCCTGATTTTCCCCGTACTAACAAATGTTCCCCATGTTCCCTGATGTTCCCCACGTTCCCTGATGTTCACCGTACTAATAAATGTTCCCCATGTTCCCTGATGTTCCCCGTACTAACAAATGTTCCCAATGTTCCCCACGTTCCCTGATGTTCCCCATACTAATAAATGTTCCCCAAGTTCCCTGATGTTCCCCGTAATAACAAATGTTCCCTGATGTTCCCCGTACTAACAAATGTTCCTAAATGTTCCCCACGTTCCCTGATGTTCCCCGTACTAATAAATGTTCCCCATGTTCCCTGATGTTCCCCGTACTAACAAATGTTCCCTGATGTTCCCCACGTTCCCTGATGTTCCCCGTACTAACAAATGTTCCCCACGTTCCCTGATGTTCCCCACGTTCCCTGATGTTCCCCGTACTAACAAATGTTCCCCATGTTCCCTGATGTTCCCCGTACTAACAAATGTTCCCCACGTTCCCCATGTTGCCCGTACTAACAAATGTTCCCCACGTTCCCCATGTTCCCCGTACTAACAAATGTTCCCCATGTTCCCGTTCCCTGATGTTCCCCGTACTAACAAATGTTCCCCACGTTCCCTGATGTTCCCCGTACTAACAAATGTTCCCCACGTTCCCTGATGTTCCCCGTACTAACAAATGTTCCCCATGTTCCCTGATGTTCCCTGTACTAACAAATGTTCCCCGTGTTCCCTGATGTTCCCCGTACTAACAAATGTTCCCTGATGTTCCCCACGTTCCCTGATGTTCACCGTACTAATAAATGTTCCCCATGTTCCCTGATGTTCCCCGTACTAACAAATGTTCCCAATGTTCCCCACGTTCCCTGATGTTCCCCGTACTAATAAATGTTCCCCAAGTTCCCTGATGTTCCCCGTAATAACAAATGTTCCCTGATGTTCCCCGTACTAACAAATGTTCCTAAATGTTCCCCACGTTCCCTGATGTTCCCCGTACTAATAAATGTTCCCCATGTTCCCTGATGTTCCCCGTACTAACAAATGTTCCCTGATGTTCCCCACGTTCCCTGATGTTCCCCGTACTAATAAATCTTCCCCACGTTCCCTGATGTTCCCCGTACTAACAAATGTTCCCTGATGTTCCCCACGTTCCCTGATGTTCCCCGTACTAACAAATGTTCCCCACGTTCCCCATGTTGCCCGTACTAACAAATGTTCCCCACGTTCCCCATGTTCCCCGTACTAACAAATGTTCCCCATGTTCCCGTTCCCTGATGTTCCCCGTACTAACAAATGTTCCCCACGTTCCCTGATGTTCCCCGTACTAACAAATGTTCCCCACGTTCCCTGATGTTCCCCGTACTAACAAATGTTCCCCATGTTCCCTGATGTTCCCTGTACTAACAAATGTTCCCCGTGTTCCCTGATGTTCCCCGTACTAACAAATGTTCCCTGATGTTCCCCACGTTCCCTGATGTTCACCGTACTAATAAATGTTCCCCATGTTCCCTGATGTTCCCCGTACTAACAAATGTTCCCAATGTTCCCCACGTTCCCTGATGTTCCCCGTACTAATAAATGTTCCCCAAGTTCCCTGATGTTCCCCGTAATAACAAATGTTCCCTGATGTTCCCCGTACTAACAAATGTTCCTAAATGTTCCCCACGTTCCCTGATGTTCCCCGTACTAATAAATGTTCCCCATGTTCCCTGATGTTCCCCGTACTAACAAATGTTCCCTGATGTTCCCCACGTTCCCTGATGTTCCCCGTACTAACAAATGTTCCCTGATGTTCCCCACGTTCCCTGATGTTCCCCGTACTAATAAATCTTCCCCACGTTCCCTGATGTTCCCCGTACTAACAAATGTTCCCTGATGTTCCCCACGTTCCCTGATGTTCCCCGTACTAATAAATGTTCCCCACGTTCCCTGATGTTCCCCGTACTAATAAATGTTCCCCACGTTCCCTGATGTTCCCCGTACTAACAAATGTTCCCCGTGTTCCCTGATGTTCTCCGTACTAACAAATGTTCCCTGATGTTCCCCGTCCTAATAAATGTTCCTAAATGTTCCCCATGTTTCCTGATGTTCCCCGTACTAATAAATGTTCCCAACGTTCCCTGATGTTCCCCGTACTAACAAATGTTCCCCACGTTCCCTGATGTTCTCCGTACTAACAAATGTTCCCTGATGTTCCCCGTACTAATAAATGTTCCTAAATGTTCCCCATGTTCCCTGATGTTCCCCGTACTAATAAATGTTCCTAAATGTTCCCCATGTTTCCTGATGTTCCCCGTACTAACAAATGTTCCCCACGTTCCCTGATGTTCCCCACGTTCCCTGATGTTCCCCGTACTAACAAATGTTCCCCATGTTCCCTGATGTTCCCCGTACTAACAAATGTTCCCCACGTTCCCCATGTTGCCCGTACTAACAAATGTTCCCCACGTTCCCCATGTTCCCCGTACTAACAAATGTTCCCCATGTTCCCGTTCCCTGATGTTCCCCGTACTAACAAATGTTCCCCACGTTCCCTGATATTCCCCGTACTAACAAATGTTCCCCACGTTCCCTGATGTTCCCCGTACTAACAAATGTTCCCCACGTTCCCTGATGTTCCCTGTACTAACAAATGTTCCCCGTGTTCCCTGATGTTCCCCGTACTAACAAATGTTCCCTGATGTTCCCCACGTTCCCTGATGTTCACCGTACTAATAAATGTTCCCCATGTTCCCTGATGTTCCCCGTACTAACAAATGTTCCCAATGTTCCCCACGTTCCCTGATGTTCCCCGTACTAATAAATGTTCCCCAAGTTCCCTGATGTTCCCCGTAATAACAAATGTTCCCTGATGTTCCCCGTACTAACAAATGTTCCTAAATGTTCCCCACGTTCCCTGATGTTCCCCGTACTAATAAATGTTCCCCATGTTCCCTGATGTTCCCCGTACTAACAAATGTTCCCTGATGTTCCCCACGTTCCCTGATGTTCCCCGTACTAACAAATGTTCCCTGATGTTCCCCACGTTCCCTGATGTTCCCCGTACTAATAAATGTTCCCCACGTTCCCTGATGTTCCCCGTACTAATAAATGTTCCCAACGTTCCCTGATGTTCCCCGTACTAACAAATGTTCCCCACGTTCCCTGATGTTCTCCGTACTAACAAATGTTCCCTGATGTTCCCCGTACTAATAAATGTTCCTAAATGTTCCCCATGTTTCCTGATGTTCCCCGTACTAACAAATGTTCCCCACGTTCCCTGATGTTCCCCGTACTAATAAATGTTCCCCATGTTCAGGATTAGTTTCACATCGTTTTCACAGTTTCTGGCCTCCATCCTGCTGGATGTTGGACACAAACACACTGTTTAACTTGCCCCAGTGCATGCTGGGAAACACCCTGAGAGGCCCCAGGACACGAACACACACACATAGTTCAACACTTCCATGGTAATTCTGCACATCCTCACACGGTCTGTATGCTAATCAGCTCCTCCCCGAGCTGAGGGAGCTTCATCTATAATTCATGTTCGCCGAGCAGAAGGAGAGCCGAGAGCTGTCAGGAGGAAACGAAGGAAACGGAGTTCCAGAGAGAGGTGAGAGGAAGGACAGAAGAAGAGACGGAGGCGGCGGAGCGTTCAGAGAAGATGGAAAACAAACTCCTGTTTGATCTGCTGAGCTCAGATCAGCTCAGATCAGATCAGCTCTGACTCAGAATACAAGAGCACTATAACGAAGAACGCGAACAGCGTCGACGCAATCGACGAAGACGTTTAGCTGTCATGGCGTGGCACATGTCGAAATATGGCCAGTCCAATCGCCCTCTGCCACTCCTGCCGTTGTGGTCATTAACAGCATGGCTTTTTCCTCATGGCCTTCACTTTGTTGGTCACCTGCGTCTTGCTGCGTGGGAAACCGCGCTCTCCCATCTTTCTCGCCAGCCCTTCCAGCAGAGGTCCATCTTTCACCGTCCCCGACATGAGGCGGTAAATAACGTCCTCTGCTCGGAGGCTGAGGAGCTCGCGGCCCTCCGTGTCTCCCCAGTTGGCCATCTTCAAAAATGTCTCGAACTTGCAGAGTAGAACTTGAAGTGAAACTTGTCCTCACCTGTCGCTGTTGTTCTGAATCAGCTCCATTCTGTCTTTTAAACTCCCCACTTCACGCCACGCCCACGTCCGACCCGCGTCAATTGCGTTCACATCAAACTCGGCTCGGCAAAAAGACTAGGGTCCGACGCGGGTCGAAAGGCGAGTCGAGTTGACGCGGCAGCCCGGGTCGTCAGTGTGAACGCAACAGCGGACACGCTAAAGTCGCCAATTAAACGCGGGTTATTCCTCAGTGTGAAAGGGGCTTGTGACACCCCCCCAACGGTGGCTGACACCCCCCAACAGTGGCTGACACCCCCCCAACGGTGGCTGACACCCCCAACATTAGCTGACACCCCCCCAACGGTGGATAACACCCCCCAACATTAGCTGACACCCCCCCAACGGTGGCTGACACCCCCAACATTAGCTGACACCCCCCCAACGGTGGATAACACCCCCCAACAGTGGCTGACACCCCCCCAACGGTGGCTGACACCCCCAACATTAGCTGACACCCCCCCAACGGTGGATAACACCCCCCAACATTGGCTGACACCCCCCAACATTAGCTGACACCCCCCCAACGGTGGCTGACACCCCCCAACATTAGCTGACACCCCCCCCAACAGTGGCTGACACCCCCCAACGGTGGCTGACACACACACCAACATTGGCTGACACCCCCCCAACATTGGCTGACACCCCCCCAACATTAGCTGACACCCCCCCAACATTGGCTGAAACCCCCCCAACATTGGCTGACACCCCCCCAACATTGGCTGACACCCCCCCAACATTAGCTGAAACCCCCCCAACATTGGCTGACACCCCCCAACATTAGCTGAAACCCCCCCAACATTGGCTGACACCCCCCCAACATTAGCTGAAACCCCCCCAACATTGGCTGACACCCCCCCAACATTAGCTGAAACCCCCCCAACATTGGCTGACACCCCCCAACATTAGCTGAAACCCCCCCAACATTGGCTGACACCCCCCCAACATTAGCTGAAACCCCCCCAACATTAGCTGAAACCCCCCCAACATTGGCTGACACCCCCCAACAGTGGCTGACCCCCCCCAACATTGGCTGACACCCCCCCAACAGTGGCTCTGTGAGCTGGAACCTCTCCTCCAGGACCTCTGGAACACCTGAGGAAGCAGGTCTTGCTCTCTCATTGGCTGTCAGCAGGTCCTGCTCTCTGATTGGCTGTCAGACAAACTTCTCGCATCACTCAGGTGTTTTGTTCTGCTGGTAACCGTGGCAACAGAGACAATGCTGCAGGTGCATCAGCAGTGAAACATTCAGCACTTTATTCCTCTTTTGTTCCTGTTCCTGCCCCCCCCCCCCTCTGTGTAATACCCCCCCCCCATGTAAATGAAGGACAGGCTGCTTTCATCCCAGGCAGCTGATGATTACAGGCTGCCTTACCTCAGGCGCACACACCTCCACCCACATATTATCTCTGAGGTTTGAGCTGACTCTCACACCCTTCAAAGCGACGTGCACACACACGTGCACGCGCACAGCTGTGGGCGTGTTACTGTGTGTTATGGTGGGTGTGCACAGTTAAATTTCTTCTCTTTGTTCATTTCTGTTCTTCTCTCTTGGCGACTCTCTCCCTCAGTGTTTATCCTCGTCCTACTTTCAGTCTGCGGAGCTGGTTCAGATACAACAGCTCAGACCTGGTCCTGTCCTGGGTCAGCTCAGACCTGGTCCTGTCCTGGGTCAGCTCAGACCTGGTCCTGTCCTGGGTCAGCTCAGACCTGGTCCTGTCCTGGGTCAGCTCAGACCTGGTCCTGTCCTGGGTCAGCTCAGACCTGATCCTGTCCTGGGTCAGCTCAGACCTGCTCAGACCTGGTCCTGTCCTGGGTCAGCTCAGACCTGGTCCTGTCCTGGGTCAGCTCAGACCTGCTCAGACCTGGTCCTGTCCTGGGTCAGCTCAGACCTGGTCCTGTCCTGGGTCAGCTCAGACCTGATCCTGTCCTGGGTCAGCTCAGACCTGGTCCTGTCCTGGGTCAGCTCAGACCTGGTCCTGTCCTGGGTCAGCTCAGACCTGGTCCTGTCCTGGGTCAGCTCAGACCTGGTCCTGTCCTGGGTCAGCTCAGACCTGGTCCTGTCCTGGGTCAGCTCAGACCTGATCCTGTCCTGGGTCAGCTCAGACCTGCTCAGACCTGGTCCTGTCCTGGGTCAGCTCAGACCTGGTCCTGTCCTGGGTCAGCTCAGACCTGCTCAGACCTGGTCCTGTCCTGGGTCAGCTCAGACCTGGTCCTGTCCTGGGTCAGCTCAGACCTGCTCAGACCTGGTCCTGTCCTGGGTCAGCTCAGACCTGGTCCTGTCCTGGGTCAGCTCAGACCTGGTCCTGTCCTGGGTCAGCTCAGACCTGGTCCTGTCCTGGGTCAGCTCAGACCTGGTCCTGTCCTGGGTCAGCTCAGACCTGGTCCTGTCCTGGGTCCTAGTCACATGACCCACGACTCGTCACATGACCCACGACTCGTCACATGACCGCTGGGACCGGGCGGAGAGGTCCTGGATTTGGCTTTACATTCCACAATTTGGCTGTTTGGGTTCGCCATTGAGACGCACCAGCAAAGACTTCAAGGCAGGCGGAAAAAAATTAAGTCTGCCTGACCCAAACAGATTGTTATCTCAATCTGGCTCCCAGTAGCGGCTCGTGGTCTGGAAAATAGGCGGGGCAGATGATCTGCGTTATCAAAATGCAAGCTTTTATGGAGCATACGCAATAGGCCAACAGTCTATGCAACCATACGCGGGGGGGGGGGTGCGCACTCGCATAAAAGTCTGCCATGCAACAAACACAAAAGCCCCGTGAAAATGAGCGAAGAGAAAGTTTGTGAAAGGAATTAATACTGCCTACGTTTCAATTAGAGGGAAACTTGTCGCAAAGCAAATGGCTAATTTCATGGCACAATTCAGATGGGCCTTGCTGGACTCGTGTTTTTTTGCCTTTTCCGAAAAATGCTTCATGTCACACACACCGACAGTACTCCAACCTAAGCTAGCAGACAAGTAACCTGCTGTACATGTAAGCTGTCAACACATTGTTTACTGTCTCAACACTGCTTTGCTCATCAGGCTAAGATATGTCATTAAATCACTCCCAGTTTCCCATTTTGCAAAGACTTCGTTCACAATCACTTAAACTTTGTAAGATAGCAACTATAAAGTAAAATCTTTACCTACCACAAACGTGAATCTGGATTAAACAGCCAATATCCTTCATCAAATCCGACATAGTTATCCGTTTTATCCAACAAGTTTGTAGGGGAATTTGGCGGCACTGAAGTTCCCACTGGCTAGATGGGCGGAGTAATATATTTCTTAAACCCTTTGAGTCCTTTCCATGTCCAGGGCAGATCATACACCTGCCCCAGTAGCATCTATACAGGCGCGCTAAATGTAACATGATATTATGCTACGTAGGGGCCTACAGTGATTCTGATTGGTAGAATGTGCTCGAGAGTTCGGCGGGGCCGGGCTTAGCTGAGGGCAGCCAGGCATCTGCCCTGGCCAGTGGCCACAGATCTAACGTTAAGCAGCCACACTGGAGGTAGGCTATATTTCAGCGAAAATAAAAACAGATTCCACTCGCAAAGTCCGTCACAAGCCACAATATGGTGTAATACGATTCCCACTGTGATTGAAGTTGAAATAAATATTTTATCTATAATTTATAATTATCTATATTTTATCTATAAAAGAAAGGTTGGGGATGTGGAAGGCGGGGCTCTGCCCATCCTGCCCAAATACAGCGGCCGCGGCTGCTGGCTCCCCTGTGCTGGCCTTGGCTGCCAGCTGCAACTTCTCCTGGTTGCTATGTAAATAAGACGCTCTGCCCCATGTGCTCCCTCCCCTTATTCAGGACTCATGATTCAGGACTCGTGATTCGGGACTCTTGATTCGGGACTCTTGATTCGGGACTCTTGATTCGGGACTCACGGTTCGGGACTCACGGTTCGGGACTCACGGTTCGGAGCTCACGGTTCGGGACTCACGGTTCGGGACTCTTGATTCGGGACTCTTGATTCGGGACTCTTGATTCGGGACTCACGGTTCGGGACTCTTGATTCGGGACTCTTGATTCGGGACTCTTGATTCGGGACTCACGGTTCGGGACTCACGGTTCGGGACTCACGGTTCGGGACTCTTGATTCGGGACTCACGATTCGGGACTCACGGTTCGGGACTCATGATTCGGGACTCATGGTTCGGGACTCATGATTTGGGACTCATGGTTCGGGACTCATGATTCGGGACTCATGATTCGGGACTCATGATTCGGGACTCATGGTTCGGGACTCATGGTTCGGGACTCATGATTCGGGACTCATGATTCGGGACTCATGATTCGGGACTCATGATTCAGGACTCATGATTCAGGACTCATGGTTCGGGACTCATGATTCAGGACTCATGATTCGGGACTCATGGTTCGGGACTCATGGTTCGGGACTCATGATTCAGGACTCATGATTCAGGACTCATGATTCAGGACTCATGGTTCGGGACTCATGGTTCAGGACTCATGGTTCAGGACTCATGGTTCAGGACTCATGATTCGTACCTGACTCACAGCTCACTCGCTCCCTCTCCCTTCCGGCTATTTTGAAGGAAGCGGGAGTTCATTCATTCTGTACATAATTATTTTATTGTAATGGTGCAGTGTTGAATGTTTGAATATTATTATTTTTGCACTATTGTTTAGGTTATTTAAATGTTGTATTTGTCCACAGTTTCATACATTTTATCATAATTTTGCACTGTTTCACACTGAAAGTTAATTTATTGGCTGTTTGCGTTATTTGAATTTATTTAGAAAGAAAAAAAGAAAAATAAATGTTTGGCCTTGGAGACTTCTTGATTTTTAGCCTTTTTCACAATGATTTGGGACGTGGTTTGGAACTTTCCGTGGCGTGTTCTCTGGGTGATTGATTCAAGTGACTCGAAAAGCCGATTCATTTTAGTGAGTGACTCATACAAACTCGAGTATCCCATCACTATAACACACCCCTGTCACGTTAACTCATTGGCTGCCAGCCATTTTCACAGAAAAGTGTGTCTTATGACTATGTACAGACCGAAATTACCAAAAGAAAGAGTAGACTCTCTTCTTTGATCAGGAAAAAAAAGTTTGTTTCTACCATTTTCAGTCCTTTAGTAATAGACAGTAGAACATAGGTTGGTTTCACCAAAAACAGCTGTTTGACCAAAAAAAATGGAGAAAACGAGCTCTTTTTTTGTGCAAAGTGGCACTGCTGCCACCTATCGGGTAATTTTGCCAGTATATTCTCTTTTTAGTGTTTACAAGCCTAACATTTAGTGACGAACTCCGCTAGATTGTTCCCCAGCCCGCTCCGTTAAAAACGCAATTGACGTCTATAGACGTCTTTGGCAGTCAACGTTTTTTTTTAAATTGATGTCTATAGATCTCAATGGCACCGAAAGAGTTAACAAGCCGCTGGATTTCTTTAAAAGAAAATGGACAGCAGGAGCACCGCCTGGTAAAGGCTGCGTCGGTTAACAGTCGAGCACAAACGGCCTCATACAAAGTTACAAACAGAATCCCACAAAGCAACCACATGCTTCTCAGCTTTGGCATCTCTGAAAATAAAACACAGATCTCAGCTCAACATTGAGCATGACTCAGTGGCAGTTTCAAACCTGCAACCACGTTTTGAGAAGTTGTGCAAAACAGGCTCATTGCAGCCACTAATGCAGGGTACATTTTAGTTGTTTTTGTTTTTTTGCACAGATTGCAAATGAAACGCTTTTATTTTCTCTTTTTGAACTTTGTGTTATTTGATGTTATTGATTTTGATTCATTATAAAATATGATGTTACTTGGTGTTAGTTCAATAAAGTTGAAATGTAATTTATCAATATTTTTGTTGGGGCGACAGTTTGAGAACCACTGACATCAGAACTTCCTGTTAGATATACATAAAACTAAATGTTGTTCTTCCACTTTTCTTTGTTTTCTTCTTTTGTGTTTTCCTGCTTCACGATTATTCTGTCATGTCTTTGTTTCTGTCACACACACACACACACACACACACACACACACAGCTTATGAATATTTTTCAGTTTGATATCATGGAGTGTCTGACAGCTGAGACACAAACACATTAAATCCCAGCGGGACGAACGGGCGGGTGTGGCAGTCACATATCTGTACACATCCTCCTCATCATAATCAAAGTCCCCACAGGAAGTCAATTTGTAACCATGGTGACACAACTCGTTACTGCAGGAAGCTGTTTAAACACATCCTGTTGTTCCCATGGTTACCACAGAGGCGGCAGGTACAGATTGGCTGAGAGCAGCTGATCACATGACCCCCGCAGACTGATGCAGGCTGTAGGCCCCGCCCTCATTTGGTCATGTGACCAAATCAGAGCTTTGGTCACATGATCCATCAGAGCTGTGGTCACATGATCCATCAGAGCTGTGGTCAAAGGCTGTGTTCGAAACCGCCCACTTCTCCTACTAACTTTAACTTTTTTAAGTTCCCGGATGCATACTAGATTCTCCTAAATGTTGGGTATGCATCATGAGGTTACTACTCATACTCAAACTACCCAAGATGCAACGTAACGTGACGTCGCCGATCGTCATTTCCTGTCAAAACGGCAGTTTCAAGCTAGCTACAACGAGGGTAGCTTCACTTCCTGTTTTCAAAACAAAAGCACCAATTGTATGGTAATGGCTTTCCCTATGATTAAAGGCAACGGGTATTTTATTTTGTGAAAATGACAGGAAGTGCGTTGCTCACTGCGGCTAGCTTTAGTAGCGCCGAATTCGTGGGAACAAAATTGTAAACAGCTGGTATTTTGTCAGGTTTTCAACACGTTGGGGATCTAAACGACTACTTTCTCTCCTGAAAATGTTTCAAATGTTGCTAAAGTTTACAGAGTTTAGAGCTTAAGAGAAATCAGCTTCAGGCCGGCTGATTTCGGCTCGGGCAGGAGCAAAATGCATTGTGGGTACTCTGCATACTGTCTGATCGATGAATATGTAGTATGTAGTATGCAGTATGCAGTATGTAGTATGCAGTATGTAGTATGCGGTATGCAGTATGTAATATGTAGTATTCAGTATGCAGTATGTAGTATTTAGTACGTAGTACGCAGTACGCAGTATGTAGTATTTAGTACGGAGTATGTAGTATTTAGTACGCAGTACGCAGTATGTAGTACGCAGTATTTAGTATGCAATATGCAGTATGTAGTATGCAGTATGTAGTATGGAAGTATGCAGTATGCAGTATGTGGTATGCAGTATGCAGTATTTAGTACGTAGTATGCAGTATGTAGTATGCAGTACGCAGTATTTAGTACGTAGTATGCAGTATGTAGTATTTAGTACGCAGTATTTAGTACGCAGTATGCAGTATGTAGTATTTAGTACGCAGTATGCAGTATGCAGTATTTAGTATGTAGTATGCAGTATGTAGTATTTAGTATGCAGTATGTAGTATGCAGTATGCAGTATGAAGTATGCAGCATGCAGTATGTAGTATGCAGTATGCAGTATGCAGTATGAAGTATGCAGCATGCAGTATGCAGTATGCAGTATGCAGTTTGCAGTATGCAGTATGAAGTATTTAGTATGCAGTATGCAGTATTTAGTATTTAGTACGCAGTATTTAGTATGCAGTATGCAGTATACAGTATGTAGTATGCAGTATTTAGTATTTAGTACGCAGTATTTAGTATGCAGTATGTAGTATGTAGCATGCAGCATGCAGTATGCAGTATGCAGCATGAAGCATTTAGTATGCAGTATGCAGTATGTAGTATGTAGTATGCAGTATGTAGTATGTAGTATGTAATATGCAGTATGCAGTATGAAGTATGTAGTATGCAGTATGCAGTATGTAGTATGTAGTATGTAGTATTCAGTATGCAGTATATAGTATTTAGTACGTAGTACGCAGTACGCAGTATGCAGTATGTAGTATTTAGTACGCAGTATGTAGTATTTAGTACGCAGTACGCAGTATTTAGTATGTAGTACGCAGTACGCAGTACGCAGTATGTAGTACGCAGTACACAGTACGTAGTATGCAGTATGAAGTACGCAGTACGCAGTACGCAGTATGCAGTATGTAGTATGCAGTATGCAGTATGTAGTATGCAGTATGTAGTATTTAGTACACAGTATGTAGTATTTCATATTTAGTATGTAGTATGTAGTATTTAGTACGCAGTATGTAGTATGTAGTATGCAGTATGCAGTACGTAGTACGCAGTATGAAGTATGCAGTGTGTAGTATGCAGTAGGTAGTATGCAGTATGCAGTATGCAGTATGCAGTAGTTAGTATGCAGTATGCAGTATGCAGTATGCAGTAGGTAGTATGCAGTATGCAGTATGCAGTACGCAGTATGCAGTATGCAGTTTTTAGTATGTAGTATGCAGTACGTAGTATGCGGTATGAAGTATGCGGCATGCAGTATGCGGTATGAAGTATGCGGCATGCGGTATGCAGTATGAGGTATGCAGTATGCAGTATGAAGTATGCAGTATGTAGTATGCAGTATGCAGTATGCGGTATGCAGTATGCAGTATGAAGTATGCAGTATTCAGTATGCAGTATGTAGTATGCAGTATGCAGTATGCAGTATGAAGTATGCAGTATGCAGAATGCAGTATGCAGTATGTAATATGTAATATGCAGTATGTAGTATGTAATATGCAGTATGTAGTATGTAGTATGCAGTATGCAGTATGTAGTATGTAATATGCAGTATGTAGTATGTAGTATGCAGTATGCAGTATGCAGTATGAAGTATGAAGTATGCAGTATGCAGTATGCAGAATGCAGTATGCAGTATGTAATATGTAATATGCAGTATGTAGTATGTAATATGCAGTATGTAGTATGTAGTATGCAGTATGTAGTATGTAATATGCAGTATGCAGTATGTAGTATGTAGTATGCAGTATGCAGTATGCAGTATGAAGTATGCAGTATGCAGTATGCAGTATGTAATATGTAATATGCAGTATGTAGTATGTAATATGCAATATGTATTATGTAGTATGCAGTATGCAGTATGTAATATGCAGTATGTAGTATGCAATATGCAGTATGTAGTATGTAATATGCAGTATGTATTATGTAGTATGTAGTATGCAGTATGTACTATGTAATATGCAGTATGCAGTATGCAGTATGCAATATGCAGTATGCAGTATGCAATATGCAGTATGCAGTATGCAGTATGTAGTATGAAGTATGCAGTATGCAATATGCAGTATGCAGTATGCAGTATGTAGTATGAAGTATGCAGTATGCAGTATGCAATATGCAGTATGCAATATGCAGTATGCAGTATGCAGTATGCAATATGCAGTATGCAATATGCAGTATGCAGTATGCAGTATGTAGTATGCAGTATGCAGTATGTAATATGCAGTATGCAATATGCAGTATGCAGTATGCAGTATGTAGTATGCAGTATGCAGTATGCAGTATGTAGTATGCAGTATGCAGTATGCAGTATGTAATATGCAGTATGCAATAAGCAGTATGCAGTATGCAGTATGCAGTATGCAATATGCAGTATGTAGTATGCAGTATGTACTATGTAGTATGCAGTATGCAGTATGCAGTATGTAATATGCAGTATGCAGTATGCAATATGCAGTATGCAGTATGCAGTATGCAGTATGTAATATGCAGTATGTAATATGCAGTATGTAGTATGCAGTATGTAGTATGTAGTATGCAGTATGCAGTATGTAATGTGCAGTATGCAATATGCAGTATGTAGTATGTAGTAGGCGGTTTCGAACACAGCCAAAGACACCAACTGAGAGGCAGATCAGAGTGAGGAACTCTCAGAGGGAACCTTCACTCAGATTCTGTGCTTTGTTAACATATCTGTTAAATCATTTCATTAAAGGAACATAACCAACCATACAGAGGCATGTTTACAGGACCATCTGTGATGATCAAACCCAAAGAACGGTTCCAACCTCATGGATAGAATCACCAAAGCTTATCTGAAAGCAGCTGTGGACTCTGTGGTTCTGATCCGATCTGTTTCCGCTCAGAGGATTATCCACTGATGCCGGTTTGGTTCATTGATGACGATGCGGCAGAGCTGCTGTTTTTAATCTGGATGAGATCCTGTTTCTGTTGGCAGCACAACACTGAGTGTTTGACAGAAGAATTAGTGGAGATTTCCCTCAGTAATCCTGAGCAGAAGATCAGAATAATGACTGAATAACAACAGATTTGCAGCAGCGCCTCGGTTCTCCTGCAGGGAAACCCCTTCTAAAATATCTGAAACTGGGCGGAACCAAAGGAAGTTCTGCTGTGTTCTACTGGGTTCTACTGCGTTCTACTGCGTTCTACTAATTTATACTGGGTTCTACTGCGTTCCACTGCGTTCTACTGGGTTCTACTGGGTTCTACTGCTTTATACTGGGTTCTACTGCGTTCTACTGGGTTCTACTGGGTTCTACTGGGTTCTACTGCGTTCTACTGGGTTCTACTGCGTTCTATTGGGTTCTACTGGGTTCTACTGCGTTCTACTGCGTTCTACTGGGTTCTACTGCTTTATACTGGGTTCTACTGCGTTCTACTGGGTTCTACTGCGTTCTACTGCGTTCTACTAATTTGTACTGTGTTCTACTGCGTTCTACTGCTTTATACTGTGTTCTACTGCGTTCTACTAATTTATACTGTGTTCTACTGCGTTCTACTGCTTTATACTGGGTTCTACTGGGTTCTACTGCGTTCTACTGCTTTATACTGTGTTCTACTGCGTTCTACTAATTTATACTGTGTTCTACTGGGTTCTACTGCGTTCTACTGCTTTATACTGGGTTCTACTGGGTTCTACTGCGTTCTACTGCTTTATACTGGGTTCTACTGGGTTCTACTGCTTTATACTGTGTTCCACTGGGTTCTACTGGGTTCTACTGCTTTATACTGTGTTCCACTGGGTTCTACTGGGTTCTACTGCTTTATACTGTGTTCCACTGCGTTCTACTGCTTTATACTGTGTTCTACTGCGTTCTACTAATTTATACTGTGTTCTACTGCGTTCTACTGCGTTCTACTGGGTTCTACTGGGTTCTACTGCGTTCTACTGCTTTATACTGTGTTCTACTGCGTTCTACTGATTTATACTGCTTTCTACTGGGTTCTACTGCGTTCTACTGCTTTATACTGCGTTCTACTGGGTTCTACTGGGTTCTACTGCTTTATACTGCGTTCCACTGTGTTCTACTGCTTTATACTGCGTTCCACTGTGTTCTACTGATTCATACTGCGTTCCACTGTGTTCTCCTGCTTCATACTGCTTTCCACTGTGTTCTACTGAGTCATACTGCGTTCTACTGTGTTCTACTGCTTCATACTGCGTTCTACTGTGTTCTACTGATTCATACGGTGTTCTGTGTTCTACTGCTTTATACTGTGTTCTGCGTTCTACTGCTTTATACTGCGTTTTACTGCGTTCTACTGCGTTCTACTGCTTTATACTGCGTTCTACTGCTTTTTACTGCGTTTTACTGCTTTATACTGCGTTCTACTGCTTTTTACTGCGTTCTACTGCGTTCTACTGCTTTCTACTGCGTTCTACTAATTTCTACTGCGTTCTACTGCGTTCTACTGCTTTATACTGCGTTCTACTGCGTTCTACTGCGTTCTACTAATTTATACTGCGTTCTACTGAGTTCTACTAATTTATACTGCGTTCTACTGGGTTCTACTGCGTTCTACTAATTTATACAGCGTTCTACTGGGTTCTACTGCTTTATACTGTGTTCCACTGCGTTCTACTGTGTTCTACTAATTTATACAGCGTTCTACTGGGTTCTACTGCTTTATACTGTGTTCCACTGCGTTCTACTGTGTTCTACTAATTTATACAGCGTTCTACTGGGTTCTACTGCTTTACACTGTGTTCCACTGCGTTCTACTAATTTATACTGCGTTCTACTGCGTTCTACTGTGTTCCACTGCGTTCTACTGATTTATACTAAGTTCTACTGCTTTATACTGCGTTCTACTGCGTTCTACTAATTTATACTGCGTTCTACTGCATTCTACCGCTTTATACTGCGTTCCACTGCTTTATACCGCGTTCTACTGCGTTCTACTGCTTTAGACTGCGTTCTACTGCTTTAGACTGCGTTCTACTGCTTTAGACTGCGTTCTACTGCTTTAGACTGCGTTCCACTGCTTTAGACTGCGTTCTACTGCTTTATACTGCGTTCCACTGCTTTATACTGCGTTCTACTGCCTTCTACTGCTTTCTACTGCGTTCCACTGCTTTATACTGCCTTCTACTGCCTTCTACTGCTTTCTACTGCGTTCCACTGCTTTATACTGCCTTCTACTGCCTTCTACTGCTTTCTACTGCGTTCTACTGCGTTCTGCTGTGTTCTACTCTGTTCTACTGTCAGTGCTTCTTCTATATTTCGGTCCTTTGCAGCTCTGAGCGAAACCTCCACAAACTGAATACTGATCACTGCGAACATGAAATATTAATAACCAAAGACTTTGATACTCCAACAGTAACACACAGAAACCCAGAAACACACACACATCTGTAAGTGTGTGAACAGTAATGTGTGAACATGTGCAGGGAGGTGATAGGCGCTAACATTGATGCTAATTCCATCACAGCATGTTTCGGTGTGTGCGCACATCATCACGGCCTCCTCTCTAATTAGTGGAGTTCGCCACGTACATGAATGACCTGCTAGCAGAGTATAAACCCAGCAGAGCTCTGAGATCTGCTGACTCAGGTCAGATAGTGGAGCCCAGAGTTCAAACTGGAACCGGTGAAGCAGATTTTAGCCGTTATGCTGCACACAGCTGGAACAAACTACCAGCAGCTTTTAGCCGTTATGCTGCTCACATCTGGAACAAACTACCAGCGGCTTTTAGCCGTTATGCTGCTCACATCTGGAACAAACTACCAGCGGCTTTTAGCCGTTATGCTGCTCACAACTGGAACAAACTACCAGCGGCTTTTAGCCGTTATGCTGCTCACAACTGGAACAAACTACCAGCAGCTTTTAGCTGTTATGCTGCTCACAACTGGAACAAACTACCAGCGGTTTTAGAAGTTATGCTGCTCACAACTGGAACAAACTACCAGCGGCTTTTAGTTGTTATGCTGCTCACAACTGGAACAAACTACCAGCGGCTTTTAGTTGTTATGCTGCACACAACTGGAACAAACTACCAGCGGCTTTTAGTTGTTATGCTGCTCACAACTGGAACAAACTACCAGCAGAACTGAAATCAGCCCCAACTGTAAGCACTTTTAAATCCAGCTTAAAAACATTTCTCTTTCTGTGTGCTTATGGTTGAGTTCATTTAAATCATTTTAAAGCATAATGTTATAAATCCTCTTAATTGTTTTATATTTATATATATTTTTCCCCTCTTCTTCGATTGCTTTTCACTGTGTTTTTATTTTTATTCTCTTTAAATTGCTTGTTTTTATGCTGTAACACGCCTGTAACACTCCTGTAATAAACCTGTAACACTCCTGTAGCACACCTGTAACACTACTGTAACAATCCTGTAACACTCCTGTAGCACTCCTGTAGCACTACTGTAACACACCTGTAACACACCTGTAACACTCCTGTAACACTCCTGTAGCACACCTGTAACACACCTGTAACACTCCTGTAGCACTACTGTAACACACCTGTAACACTACTGTAACAATCCTGTAACACTCCTGTAGCACTACTGTAACACACCTGTAACACACCTGTAACACTCCTGTAACACTCCTGTAGCACACCTGTAACACACCTGTAACACTCCTGTAACAATCCTGTAACACTCCTGTAGCACTACTGTAACACACCTGTAACACACCTGTAACACTCCTGTAACACTCCTGTAGCACACCTGTAACACACCTGTAACACTCCTGTAACACACCTGTAACACTCCTGTAGCACTACTGTAACACACCTGTAACACTCCTGTAACACTCCTGTAGCACACCTGTAACACACCTGTGACACACCTGTAACACACCTGTAACACTACTGTAACAATCCTGTAACACTCCTGTAGCACTCCTGTAACACACCTGTAACACACCTGTGACACACCTGTAACACACCTGTAACACTCCTGTAGCACTACTGTAACACACCTGTAACACTACTGTAACACTCCTGTAGCACTCCTGTAGCACACCTGTACCACACCTGTAACACACCTGTAACACACCTGTAGCACACCTGTAACACTCCTGTAACAATCCTGTAACAGACCTGTAACACACTTGTAACACACCTGTAACACACCTGTAACACACCTGTGACACACCTGTAACACTCCTATAGCACTACTGTAACACACCTGTAACACACCTGTAACACTCCTGTGACACTCCTGTGACACACCTGTAGCACACCTGTGACACACCTGTGACACACCTGTAACACTCCTGTAACACTCCTGTAGCACACCTGTAACACACCTGTGACACACCTGTAACACACCTGTAACACACCTGTAACACACCTGTAACACTCCTGCAACACACCTGTAACACTACTGTCACACTCCTGTAGCACACCTGTAACACACCTGTGACACACCTGTAACACACCTGTCACACACCTGTAACACTCCTGCAACACACCTGTAACACACCTGTAACACTCCTGCAACACAAATGTAACACACCTGTAACACTACTGTAACAATCCTGTAACACTCCTGTAGCACTACTGTAACACACCTGTAACACTCCTGTAACACTCCTGTAACACTCCTGTAGCACACCTGTAACACACCTGTGACACACCTGTAACACTCCTGTAACACTCCTGTGACACTCCTGTAACACACCTGTAACACACCTGTGACACACCTGTAACAATCCTGTAACACTCCTGTAGCACTACTGTAACACACCTGTAACACTCCTGTAACACTCCTGTAACACACCTGTAACACACCTGTGACACACCTGTAACACACCTGTAACACACCTGTAACACTCCTGTAACACTCCTGTAACACACCTGTAACACACCTGTAACACTCCTGTAACACTCCTGTGACACACCTGTAACACACCTGTAACACTACTGTAACACACCTGTGACACTCCTGTAACACACCTGTAACACACCTGTGACACTCCTGTAACACACCTGTAACACTCCTGTGACACACCTGTAACACACCTGTAACACTACTGTAACACTCCTGTAGCACTCCTGTAGCACTACTGTAACACACCTGTAACACACCTGTGACACACCTGTAACACACCTGTGACACACCTGTAACACTCCTGTAGCACTACTGTAACACACCCGTAACACACCTGTAACACTACTGTAAAACTCCTGTAACACTCCTGTAACACTCCTGTAGCACTACTGTAACACACCTGTGACACACCTGTGACACACCTGTCACACACCTGTAACACTCCTGCAACACATCTGTCACACACCTGTAACACTCCTGCAACACACCTGTAACACACCTGTAACACTACTGTAACAATCCTGTAACACTCCTGTAGCACTACTGTAACACACCTGTAACACTCCTGTAACACACCTGTGACACACCTGTGACACACCTGTAACACTCCTGTAACACTCCTGTGACACTCCTGTAACACACCTGTAAAACACCTGTAACACACCTGTAACACTCCTGTAACAATCCTGTAACACTCCTGTAGCACTACTGTAACACACCTGTAACACTCCTGTAACACTCCTGTAACACACCTGTAACACACCTGTGACACACCTGTAACACACCTGTAACACACCTGTAACACTCCTGTAACACTCCTGTGACACTCCTGTAACACACCTGTAACACACCTGTGACACACCTGTAACACACCTGTAACACTACTGTAACACTCCTGTAGCACTCCTGTAACACACCTGTAACACACCTGTGACACACCTGTAACACACCTGTGACACACCTGTAACACTCCTGTAGCACTACTGTAACACACCTGTAACACACCCGTAACACACCTGTAACACTACTGTAAAACTCCTGTAACACTCCTGTAGCACTACTGTAACACACCTGTAACACACCTGTGACACACCTGTAACACACCTGTGACACACCTGTAACACTCCTGTAACACTCCTGTAGCACACCTGTAACACACCTGTAACACACCTGTAACACACCTGTAACACACCTGTGACACACCTGTAATAATCCTGTAACACACCTGTAACACACCTGTAGCACTACTGTAACACACCTGTAACACTCCTGTAGCACTACTGTAACACACCTGTAACACACCTGTAACACTCCTGTAACACTCCTGTAACACTCCTGTAACACACCTGTAACACACCTGTAACACACCTGTAACAATCCTGTAACACACCTGTAACACACCTGTAACACACCTGTAACACTCCTGTAACACTCCTGTAACACACCTGTAACACTCCTGTAACACTCCTGTAACACACCTGTAACACACATGTAACACACATGTAACACACCTGTAACACTCCTGTAACACTCCTCTAACACACCTGTAACACACATGTAACACTCCTGTAACACACCTGTAGTCCCTTCAGACCAAAACCCAACCTGACAGACCACATCTGCACCTGAGCTGGGTCTCTTCTGGTACCAGAATCCAGTGCTGTCTGTCTCAGCTAACTTTGGGTTATCCATAAAATAATTTTCCAGTTCAAAGAACTGCTGCAGAACTCTTCCTCTTCCTCTGGTTCTGTTTATGGTTCTTCTTCCTCTGGTTCCACATAGGATCTACACAGTTCTGACCGACTTCTACTGGGTCAGAACACATGATGGAGGGGGAGGAGTCTGCATTTCAGAAATATTCTGCCCTGTCTGCCTTTAACTGATTCTCCAATCACTTCATGGAACCAGAACCAGAACCAGAGTCCGGCCCCTCATCCTAACTCCCAGTTCGGACCTCCCATGGAACTCATTGTCCTGCCAGCGAGGTTCAGCTCAGTCCTGACGGGGCGGCAGAGAAGATGCAGAGAACGAAGAGCTTTCCCCCAGAAACCCACCCCGTTTTCTCAGAGCCGAACAAACAGCGTTCATCAGCAAACAAACGAACAGCGTTCATCAGCAAACGAACAAACAGCGTTCATCAACAAACAAACGAACAGCGTTCATTAGAAAACAAACGAACAAACAGCGTTCATCAGCAAACGAACAAACAGCGTTCATCAGCAAACAAACGAACAGCGTTCATCAGCAAACAAACGAACAGCATTCATCAGCAAACAAACGAACAGCGTTCATCAGAAAACAAACGAACAAACAGCGTTCATCAGCAAACAAACGAACAGCGTTCATCAGCAAACGAACAAACAGCGTTCATCAACAAACAAACGAACAGCGTTCATCAGCAAACGAACAAACAGCGTTCATCAGCAAACAAACAAACAAACAGCATTCATCACCAAACAAACAGCGTTCATCAGCAAACAAACAGCGTTCATCAGCAAACAAACAGCGTTCATCAGCAAACAAACGAACAGCGTTCATCAGCAAACAAACAAACAAACAGCATTCATCACCAAACAAACAGCGTTCATCAGCAAACAAATGAACAGCGTTCATCAGCAAACAAACAAACAAACAGCATTCATCACCAAACAAACAGCGTTCATCACCAAACAAACAGCGTTCATCAGCAAACAAACAGCGTTCATCAGCAAACAAACAGCGTTCATCAGCAAACAAACAGCGTTCATCAATAAACAAACAGCGTTCATCAACAAACAAACAGCGTTCAGCAAACAAACAAACAAACAGCGTTCATCAGCAAACAAACAGCATTCATCAGCAAACAAACAGCGTTCATCAGCAAACAAACAGCATTCATCAGCAAACAAACAGCGTTCATCAGTAAATATACGAACGAACAGCGTTCATCAGCAAACATACGAACGAACAGCGTTCATCAGCAAACAAACAAACAAACAGCGTTCATCAGCAATAAAAAAACAGCGTTCATCAGCAAACAGCATTCATCAGCAAACAAACAGCGTTCATCAGCAAACAAACGAACGAACAGCGTTCATCAGCAAACATACAAACGAACAGCGTTCATCAGCAAACAAGCGAACGAACAGCGTTCATTAGCAAACAAACAAACAGCATTCATCAGCAAACAAACAAACGCAGCGTTCATCAGCAAACAAACAAACGAACAGCGTTCATCAGTAAACATACGAACAAACAGCGTTCATCAGCAAACAAACGAACGAACAGCGTTCATCAGCAAAAAATGAACGAACAGCGTTCATCAACAAAAAAAACAAACAAACAGCGTTCATCAACAAACAAACGAACAAACAGCGTTCATCAGCAAACAAACGAACAAACAGCGTTCATCAACAAACAAAAAAACAAACAGCGTTCATCAGCAAACAGACGAACAAACAGCGTTCATCAACAAACAAAAAAACAAACAGCGTTCATCAGCAAACAAACGAACGAACAGCGTTCATCAGCAAACAAACGAACAAACAGCTTTCATCAACAAACAAACAAACGAACAGCGTTCATCAGCAAACAAACGAACAAACAGCGTTCATCAACAAACAAACAAACAAACAAACAAACAAACAGCGTTCATCAGCAAACAAACGAACAAACAGCGTTCATCAGCAAACAAACGAACAAACAGCTTTCATCAACAAACAAAAAAACGAACAGCGTTCATCAGCAAACAAACGAACGAACAGCGTTCATCAGCAAACAAACGAACAAACAGCTTTCATCAACAAACAAAAAACAAACAGCGTTCATCAGCAAACAAGCGAACGAACAGCGTTCATTAGCAAACAAACAAACAGCGTTCATCAGCAAACAAACAAACGAACAGCGTTCATCAGCAAACAAACGAACAAACAGCGTTCATCAACAAACAAACAAACAAACAAACAGCGTTCATCAGCAAACAAACGAACAAACAGCGTTCATCAGCAAACAAACGAACAAACAGCTTTCATCAACAAACAAAAAACAAACAGCGTTCATCAGCAAACAAGCGAACGAACAGCGTTCATTAGCAAACAAACAAACAGCGTTCATCAGCAAACAAACAAACGAACAGCGTTCATCAGCAAACAAACGAACAAACAGCGTTCATCAGCAAACAAACGAACAAACAGCGTTCATCAACAAACAAACAAACAAACAGCGTTCATCAGCAAACAAAAAAACAAACAGCGTTCATCAGCAAACAAGCGAACGAACAGCGTTCATTAGCAAACAAACAAACAGCGTTCATCAGCAAACAAACGAACAAACAGCGTTCATCAGCAAACAAACAAACAGCGTTCATCAACAAAAAAAACAAAACAAACAGCGTTCATCAGCAAACAAACGAAAAAACAGCATTCATCAACAAACAAAAAAACAAACAGCGTTCATCAACAAACAAAAAACAAACAGCGTTCATCAACAAACAAAAAAACGAACAGCGTTCATCAGCAAACAAGCGAACAAACAGCGTTCATTAGCAAACAAACAGCGTTCATCAGCAAACAAACAAACGAACAGCGTTCATCAGCAAACAAACGAACGAACAGCGTTCATTAGCAAACAAACAGCGTTCATCAGCAAACAAACAAACGAACAGCGTTCATCAGCAAACAAGCGAACGAACAGCGTTCATTAGCAAACAAACAAACAGCGTTCATCAGCAAACAAACGAACAAACAGCGTTCATCAACAAAAAAAACAAACAGCGTTCATCAACAAACAAAAAAACAAACAGCGTTCATCAGCAAACAAGCGAACGAACAGCGTTCATTAGCAAACAAACAAACAGCGTTCATCAGCAAACAAACGAACAAACAGCGTTCATCAGCAAACAAACAGCGTTCATCAGCAAACAAACAGCGTTCATCAACAAAAAAAACTAAACAAACAGCGTTCATCAGCAAACAAACGAACAAACAGCATTCATCAACAAACAAAAAAACAAACAGCGTTCATCAACAAACAAAAAACAAACAGCGTTCATCAACAAACAAAAAAACGAACAGCGTTCATCAGCAAACAAGCGAACAAACAGCGTTCATTAGCAAACAAACAGCGTTCATCAGCAAACAAACAAACGAACAGCGTTCATCAGCAAACAAGCGAACGAACAGCGTTCATTAGCAAACAAAAAAACAAACAGCGTTCATCAACAAACAAAAAACAAACAGCGTTCATCAGCAAACAAGCGAACGAACAGCGTTCATTAGCAAACAAACAGCGTTCATCAGCAAACAAACAAACGAACAGCGTTCATCAGCAAACAAACGAACAAACAGCGTTCATCAGCAAACAAACGAACAAACAGCGTTCATCAGCAAACAAACGAACAAACAGCGTTCATCAGCAAACAAACGAACAAACAGCGTTCATCAGCAAACAAACGAACAAACAGCGTTCATCAACAAACAAACGAACAAACAGCGTTCAGCAGCAAAAAACAAACGAACAGCGTTCATCAACAAACAAACGAACAAACAGCGTTCATCAGCAAACAAACGAACAAACAGCGTTCATCAACAAACAAACGAACAAACAGCGTTCATCAGCAAAAAACAAACGAACAGCGTTCATCAGCAAAAAAACAAAACAGTGTTCATCAACAAACAAACGAACAGCGTTCATCAACAAACGAACAAACAGCTTTCATCAACAAACAAACGAACAAACAGCGTTCATCAGCAAACAAACGAACAAACAGCGTTCATCAACAAACAAACAAACGAACAGCGTTCATCAGCAAAAAACAAACGAACAGCGTTCATCAACAAACAAACGAACAAACAGCGTTCATCAACAAAAAAACAAAACAAACAGTGTTCATCAACAAACAAACAAACAAACAAACAGCGTTCATCAGCAAACAAACGAACAAACAGCGTTCATCAACAAAAAAACAAAACAAACAGTGTTCATCAACAAACAAACAAACAAACAAACAAACAGCGTTCATCAGCAAACAAACGAACGAACAGCGTTCATCAGCAAACAAACAAACAAACAGCGTTCATCAGCAAACAAACGAACAAACAGCGTTCATCAGCAAACAAGCGAACGAACAGCGTTCATCAGCAAACAAACAAACAAACAAACAAACAGCGTTCATCAGCAAACAAACGAACGAACAGCGTTCATCAGCAAACAAACAAACAAACAGCGTTCATCAGCAAACAAACGAACAAACAGCGTTCATCAACAAACAAAAAAACAAACAGCGTTCATCAGCAAACAGACGAACAAACAGCGTTCATCAACAAACAAAAAAACAAACAGCGTTCATCAGCAAACAAACGAACGAACAGCGTTCATCAGCAAACAAACGAACAAACAGCTTTCATCAACAAACAAACAAACGAACAGCGTTCATCAGCAAACAAACGAACAAACAGCGTTCATCAACAAACAAACAAACAAACAAACAAACAAACAGCGTTCATCAGCAAACAAACGAACAAACAGCGTTCATCAGCAAACAAACGAACAAACAGCTTTCATCAACAAACAAAAAAACGAACAGCGTTCATCAGCAAACAAACGAACGAACAGCGTTCATCAGCAAACAAACGAACAAACAGCTTTCATCAACAAACAAAAAACAAACAGCGTTCATCAGCAAACAAGCGAACGAACAGCGTTCATTAGCAAACAAACAAACAGCGTTCATCAGCAAACAAACAAACGAACAGCGTTCATCAGCAAACAAACGAACAAACAGCGTTCATCAACAAACAAACAAACAAACAAACAGCGTTCATCAGCAAACAAACGAACAAACAGCGTTCATCAGCAAACAAACGAACAAACAGCTTTCATCAACAAACAAAAAACAAACAGCGTTCATCAGCAAACAAGCGAACGAACAGCGTTCATTAGCAAACAAACAAACAGCGTTCATCAGCAAACAAACAAACGAACAGCGTTCATCAGCAAACAAACGAACAAACAGCGTTCATCAGCAAACAAACGAACAAACAGCGTTCATCAACAAACAAACAAACAAACAGCGTTCATCAGCAAACAAAAAAACAAACAGCGTTCATCAGCAAACAAGCGAACGAACAGCGTTCATTAGCAAACAAACAAACAGCGTTCATCAGCAAACAAACGAACAAACAGCGTTCATCAGCAAACAAACAAACAGCGTTCATCAACAAAAAAAACAAAACAAACAGCGTTCATCAGCAAACAAACGAAAAAACAGCATTCATCAACAAACAAAAAAACAAACAGCGTTCATCAACAAACAAAAAACAAACAGCGTTCATCAACAAACAAAAAAACGAACAGCGTTCATCAGCAAACAAGCGAACAAACAGCGTTCATTAGCAAACAAACAGCGTTCATCAGCAAACAAACAAACGAACAGCGTTCATCAGCAAACAAACGAACGAACAGCGTTCATTAGCAAACAAACAGCGTTCATCAGCAAACAAACAAACGAACAGCGTTCATCAGCAAACAAGCGAACGAACAGCGTTCATTAGCAAACAAACAAACAGCGTTCATCAGCAAACAAACGAACAAACAGCGTTCATCAACAAAAAAAACAAACAGCGTTCATCAACAAACAAAAAAACAAACAGCGTTCATCAGCAAACAAGCGAACGAACAGCGTTCATTAGCAAACAAACAAACAGCGTTCATCAGCAAACAAACGAACAAACAGCGTTCATCAGCAAACAAACAGCGTTCATCAGCAAACAAACAGCGTTCATCAACAAAAAAAACTAAACAAACAGCGTTCATCAGCAAACAAACGAACAAACAGCATTCATCAACAAACAAAAAAACAAACAGCGTTCATCAACAAACAAAAAACAAACAGCGTTCATCAACAAACAAAAAAACGAACAGCGTTCATCAGCAAACAAGCGAACAAACAGCGTTCATTAGCAAACAAACAGCGTTCATCAGCAAACAAACAAACGAACAGCGTTCATCAGCAAACAAGCGAACGAACAGCGTTCATTAGCAAACAAAAAAACAAACAGCGTTCATCAACAAACAAAAAACAAACAGCGTTCATCAGCAAACAAGCGAACGAACAGCGTTCATTAGCAAACAAACAGCGTTCATCAGCAAACAAACAAACGAACAGCGTTCATCAGCAAACAAACGAACAAACAGCGTTCATCAGCAAACAAACGAACAAACAGCGTTCATCAGCAAACAAACGAACAAACAGCGTTCATCAGCAAACAAACGAACAAACAGCGTTCATCAGCAAACAAACGAACAAACAGCGTTCATCAACAAACAAACGAACAAACAGCGTTCAGCAGCAAAAAACAAACGAACAGCGTTCATCAACAAACAAACGAACAAACAGCGTTCATCAGCAAACAAACGAACAAACAGCGTTCATCAACAAACAAACGAACAAACAGCGTTCATCAGCAAAAAACAAACGAACAGCGTTCATCAGCAAAAAAACAAAACAGTGTTCATCAACAAACAAACGAACAGCGTTCATCAACAAACGAACAAACAGCTTTCATCAACAAACAAACGAACAAACAGCGTTCATCAGCAAACAAACGAACAAACAGCGTTCATCAACAAACAAACAAACGAACAGCGTTCATCAGCAAAAAACAAACGAACAGCGTTCATCAACAAACAAACGAACAAACAGCGTTCATCAACAAAAAAACAAAACAAACAGTGTTCATCAACAAACAAACAAACAAACAAACAGCGTTCATCAGCAAACAAACGAACAAACAGCGTTCATCAACAAAAAAACAAAACAAACAGTGTTCATCAACAAACAAACAAACAAACAAACAAACAGCGTTCATCAGCAAACAAACGAACGAACAGCGTTCATCAGCAAACAAACAAACAAACAGCGTTCATCAGCAAACAAACGAACAAACAGCGTTCATCAGCAAACAAGCGAACGAACAGCGTTCATCAGCAAACAAACAAACAAACAAACAAACAGCGTTCATCAGCAAACAAACGAACGAACAGCGTTCATCAGCAAACAAACAAACAAACAGCGTTCATCAGCAAACAAACAAACAAACAGCGTTCATCAGCAAACAAACAAACAAACAGCGTTCATCAGCAAACAAACGAACAAACAGCGTTCATCAGCAAACAAGCGAACGAACAGCGTTCATCAGCAAACAAAAAAAACAAACAGCGTTCATCAGCAAACAAACGAACAAACAGCGTTCATCAGCAAACAAACGAACAAACAGCGTTCATCAGCAAACAAAAAAAACAAACAGCGTTCATCAGCAAACAAACGAACAAACAGCGTTCATCAACAAACAAACGAACGGACAGCGTTCATCAGCAAACAAACGAACAAACAGCGTCCATCAGCAAAAAACGAACGAACAGCGTTCATCAACAAACAAAAAAAACAAACAGCGTTCATCAGCAAACAAACAAACAAACAGCGTTCATCAACAAACAAAGAACAAACAGCGTTCATCAGCAAACAAACAAACAGCAGCTCTCATCTCATTAAGCCTCAGAGGATTTTCACTTCTCATTTTCTGTTTATGACAACTCTGATGAACACAGTCAAAGAATCTTCATGATCCATCGATCAGCTGCAGGTTTTCACTTAGTGTTTCTAAGTCTAAAACAATGTGCACAACAAAACATGTCGTGCACAACATGTCGTGCACGTGTCCCACAGATAAACAACAACAACTAACACTAAAGGACTTGTCACATTTGGCGGTTTTCAGACATTTTGGAGCAAATTCTTCTTCTGATAAAACTTTCAAACACGGCTCTGTCCATGCACGATCAACGTGCACATTAACGTGCACGTCAACGTGCACATTAACGTGCAGAACAGGCTTGTAGTTTCTTTTGTTTCCTCTGAAGTGCGAAGCCGAACTTCAGAGAGCGACAGCGACAGTCGGCGTCTCTCAACCAGTCGATTAATTACATCAGATCCTCGTTAACAGCTGTCAATCAAAGCCTGATGAGTGGGCGAGAGACACACATGGCACAGAGAGAGAGAGAGACTTACCTCCGTCTTTCTTTCATTCCAACAACAGAGAGAGAGAGAGAGAGAGGACGAACGAGCTCTGACACACAGAGAGAGAGAGAGAGGGCGGGCGAGCGAGCAGCTGTATCATTGTTCTGGGAGAGAGAGGAAGGGGCGGGGCCTATCCACAGAGGAGACGACCAGCCTCATGAATATTTAATGAGGGGCTCCAGAGAGAGAGAGAGGGGGGACAGAGCGAGGTAGTAAATCAGCGTGGCCACGCCCCTCTGACAGCTGACAGCTGGACCAGATGCAACAACAATAAACAATAATAAAAACAACAATAAAACAACTCAAGCAGAAAATATCAACTTTAATTCTATTTTAGATTCTATATCAGATTAAACTCAGACAAACTGAAGTGGTTATCTTTGGACCTGAAACTGTCTGGTGCTATAGTTACTCTGGATGGTGTTTCCTCAGCTGCTGGTCCTACAGTGAGGAACTTTGGAGTCATTTTTGACCAGGATCTGTCCTCTGACATATAAAACAGGTTTCTAGGACTGCCTTCTTTCATCTTCGTAATATTGTTAAAATCAGGAACATCTTGTCTCAGAGTGATGCAGAAAAACTGCTCCATGCATTTGTTACTTCAGGGTTGGACTACTGTAATTCTTTATTATTGGGCTGTCCCACATATTCTCTGAAAAGCCTTCAGCTGATCCAAAATGCTGCAGCCAGAGTTCTGATGAGAACTAACAGCAGAGATCATATTTCTCCAGTTTTAGCTTCTCTTCATTGGCTCCCTGTTAAAGGGAAGGGTAACCCTAACCCTAACTCTGTTAAAGGGAAGGGTAACCCTAACCCTAACCCTAACCCTGTTAAAGAGTAGGGTAACCTTAACCCTAACCCTGTTAAAGGGAAGGGTAACCCTAACCCTAACCCTAACCCTGTTAAAGAGTAGGGTAACCTTAACCCTAACCCTAACTCTGTTAAAGGGAAGGGTAACCCTAACCCTAACCCTGTTAAAGGGAAGGGTAACCCTAACCCTAACCCTAACCCTAACCTTAACCCTAACCCTGTTAAAGGGAAGGGTAACCCTAACCCTAACCCTAACCTTAACCCTAACCCTGTTAAAGGGAAGGGTAACCCTAACCCTAACCCTAACCCTGTTAAAGGGAAGGGTAACCCTAACCCGAACCCTAACCCTGTTAAAGGGAAGGGTAACCCTAACCCTAACCCTAACCCTGTTAAAGGGAAGGGTAACCCTAACCCTAACCCTGTTAAAGAGTAGGGTAACCTTAACCCTAACCCTAACTCTGTTAAAGGGAAGGGTAACCCTAACCCTAACCCCAACTCTGTTAAAGGGAAGGGTAACCCTAACCCTAACCCCAACTATGTTAAAGGGAAGGGTAACCCTAACCCTAACCCCAACTTTGTTAAAGGGAAGGGTAACCCTAACCCCAACTCTGTTAAAGGGAAGGGTAACCCTAACCCCAACCCTGTTAAAGGGAAGGGTAACCCTAACCCTAACCCTGTTAAAGGGAAGGGTAACCCTAACCCTAACCCCAACCCTGTTAAAGGGAAGGGTAACCCTAACCCTAACCCCAACCCTGTTAAAGGGAAGGGTAACCCTAACCCTAACCCCAACTGTGTTAAAGGGAAGGGTAACCCTAACCCTAACCCCAACTGTGTTAAAGGGAAGGGTAACCCTAACCCCAACCCTGTTAAAGGGTAGGGTAACCCTAACCCTAACCCTGTTAAAGAGTAGGGTAACCCTAACCCTAACCCCAACTCTGTTAAAGGGAAGGGTAACCCTAACCCCAACCCTGTTAAAGGGTAGGGTAACCCTAACCCTAACCCTGTTAAAGAGTAGGGTAACCCTAACCCTAACCCTAACCCTGTTAAAGAGTAGGGTAACCCTAACCCTAACCCCAACTCTGTTAAAGAGTAGGGTAACCCTAACCCTAACCCCAACTGTGTTAAAGGGAAGGGTAACCCTAACCCCAACCCTGTTAAAGGGTAGGGTAACCCTAACCCTAACCCTAACTCTGTTAAAGAGTAGGGTAACCCTAACCCCAACCCTGTTAAAGAGTAGGGTAACCCTAACCCTAACCCCAACTCTGTTAAAGAGTAGGGTAACCCTAACCCTAACCCCAACTCTGTTAAAGAGTAGGCTAACCCTAACCCTAACCCTAACCCTGTTAAAGGGAAGGGTAACCCTAACCCCAACCCTGTTAAAGGGTAGGGTAACCCTAACCCTGTTAAAGAGTAGGGTAACCCTAACCCTAACCCTAACCCTGTTAAAGAGTAGGGTAACCCTAACCCTAACCCCAACTCTGTTAAAGAGTAGGGTAACCCTAACCCTAACCCTGTTAAAGAGTAGGGTAACCCTAACCCTAACCCTGTTAAAGAGTAGGGTAACCCTAACCCTAACCCCAACTGTGTTAAAGGGAAGGGTAACCCTAACCCCAACCCTGTTAAAGGGTAGGGTAACCCTAACCCTAACCCTAACTCTGTTAAAGAGTAGGGTAACCCTAACCCCAACCCTGTTAAAGAGTAGGGTAACCCTAACCCTAACCCCAACTCTGTTAAAGAGTAGGCTAACCCTAACCCTAACCCTAACCCTAACCCTGTTAAAGGGAAGGGTAACCCTAACCCTAACCCCAACTGTGTTAAAGGGAAGGGTAACCCTAACCCTAACCCCAACTGTGTTAAAGGGAAGGGTAACCCTAACCCCAACCCTGTTAAAGGGTAGGGTAACCCTAACCCTGTTAAAGAGTAGGGTAACCCTAACCCTAACCCTAACCCTGTTAAAGAGTAGGGTAACCCTAACCCTAACCCCAACTCTGTTAAAGAGTAGGGTAACCCTAACCCTAACCCCAACTGTGTTAAAGGGAAGGGTAACCCTAACCCCAACCCTGTTAAAGGGTAGGGTAACCCTAACCCTAACTCTGTTAAAGAGTAGGGTAACCCTAACCCCAACCCTGTTAAAGAGTAGGGTAACCCTAACCCTAACCCCAACCCTGTTAAAGGGTAGGGTAACCCTAACCCTAACCCTAACCCTAACCCTGTTAAAGAGTAGGGTAACCCTAACCCTAACCCCAACTCTGTTAAAGAGTAGGGTAACCCTAACCCTAACCCTAACCGTGTTAAAGAGTAGGGTAACCCTAACCCTAACCCTGTTAAAGAGTAGGGTAACCCTAACCCTAACAGGACCCCTTCCTGGTTCTGGTTCTGATGGAGGCTTCTTCACGTTTTTCCCCCCACTGTCACTTTGTGCACGCCCAGGACGGGATGAGGTCTGACATGACTTCATTTATTCAAACTGGTTCTGTATGAATAAACTGGACTGGAAACATCTGGACCCTTCAGGAGGTGGAAGTCCGTATGTTTCATATGAGCTCAGATGAGGTTCAGATCACCTGGAGCAGAACCTGGAGCAGAACCTGGAGCAGAACCTGGACCAGAACCTGGACCAGAACCTGGACCAGAACATACATATATATATATATATGTATGTGTCAGGATTAATGCTGATGATGCTGATCATTATATGTCAGTATTGAACAGCTGGATGTGAATGTGACAGCAGCGGGAAAGTTTATGTCTGCTGACGCCTGATTGGTCCACAGCTGACGGATCACAGCAGGTGAGCGCTGCAGTTTTCCGGTTGTCGTGGTAACCGCTAATGTTTAATGCTACGTGAAGACAAAGCTTGTGTCAACATCGTCTTATCTGACACAAACGCTGCCGGTAAAATATGTGTGTGTGTGTCTAACAACATGCTCTGATTCATGCGTGCACGTGTGTGCACGTGTGTGTGTGTGTGTTGGAGCTCAGCTGTTTGTCCAGCACCCATCAGGAGCCTCATGTAATATTAATCACACAGGGTCACATGCACTGCTGCTCACATGCGCTGCTGTTCTCATGCACTGCTCACACACAGCCTGAGGTGGGACTGGGGGTCCTCTTGGTGTTGCTTCGGTTCGGATCTGAAGTTAGAAAGCCGGTTCTGGTTCAGAACTGAGGCGGGATGGGGCTGAGGGTCCTCACAAAGACAGGGAAACTGGTGAGTGTGTGGCCAGCTGGTGTCCATGATGTGACTTTATATTTCTGCATTAAAACGCCGCCAATTAAAACCGATTTATATTCTGTTCACTCCACAATTTACGACCGCACACACAAAGGAAAGTCCTGATGAATCAGTCTCCTCAGAATGAAACTCTTCACCAAAGCGTCCCCAGAGAGCCATAAAATCACTGACAGTCCAACAACAACAGCATCAACAACACAAGCAACAACATAAACAACAGAAAAAAGAGTTACAAAAACAAAAACAAAAACAGGACCACCTGACCACCTAACCACAGGAAAACCTCACCTCCTGACCAGATCCGTACTCTGGATCAGGACTCTTGGACAGAACCGAACTTTGTTCCTTCTGTTTGACAACAAACTGCTGAAACAACACATTCTCCGTCCTGTGGGCGGGGCCTAACCCCTTATTTATACCAGGTTATATAAACAGGTATGTGATTCTCCGTCCTGTGGGCGGAGCCTAACCCTTATTCATACCAGGTTATATAAACAGGTATGTGATTCTCCGTCCTGTGGGCGGGGCCTAACCCTTATTCATACCAGGTTATATAAACAGGTATGTGATTCTCCGTCCTGTGGGCGGGGCCTAACCCTTATTTATACCAGGTTATATAAACAGGTATGTGATTCTCCGTCCTGTGGGCGGGGCCTAACCCTTATTCATACCAGGTTATATAAACAGGTATGTGATTCTCCGTCCTGTGGGCGGGGCCTAACCCCTTATTTATACCAGGTTATATAAACAGGTATGTGATTCTCCGTCCTGTGGGCGGGGCCTAACCCTTATTCATACCAGGTTATATAAACAGGTATGTGATTCTCCGTTCTGTGGGCGGGGCCTAATCCTTATTTATACCAGGTTATATAAACAGGTATGTGATTCCCCGTCCTGTGGGCGGGGCCTAACCCTTATTTATACCAGGTTATATAAACAGGTATGTGATTCTCCATCCTGTGGGCGGGGCCTAACCCTTATTTATACCAGGTTATATAAACAGGTATGTGATTCCCCGTCCTGTGGGCGGGGCCTAACCCTTATTTATACCAGGTTATATAAACAGGTATGTGATTCTCCGTCCTGTGGGCGGGGCCTAACCCTTATTTATACCAGGTTATATAAACAGGTATGTGATTCTCCGTCCTGTGGGCGGGGCCTAACCCTTATTTATACCAGGTTATATAAACAGGTATGTGATTCTCCGTCCTGTGGGCGGGGCCTAACCCTTATTTATACCAGGTTATATAAACAGGTATGTGATTCCCTGTCCTGTGGGCGGGGCCTAACCCTTATTTATACCAGGTTATATAAACAGGTATGTGATTCCCCGTCCTGTGGGCGGGGCCTAACCCTTATTTATACCAGGTTATATAAACAGGTATGTGATTCCCCGTCCTGTGGGCGGGGCCTAACCCTTATTTATACCAGGTTATATAAACAGGTATGTGATTCTCCGTCCTGTGGGCGGGGCCTAACCCTTATTTATACCAGGTTATATAAACAGGTATGTGATTCTCCATCCTGTGGGCGGGGCCTAACCCTTATTTATACCAGGTTATATAAACAGGTATGTGATTCTCCGTCCTGTGGGCGGGGCCTAACCCTTATTTATACCAGGTTATATAAACAGGTATGTGATTCCCCGTCCTGTGGGCGGGGCCTAACCCTTATTTATACCAGGTTATATAAACAGGTATGTGATTCTCCGTCCTGTGGGCGGGGCCTAACCCTTATTTATACCAGGTTATATAAACGTTGTGTGTTCCAGGTATTTGAGGCTTCCAGCAGAAACAAAGGATGGAGGACGAGTGAAGAGGCTCTGAAGGGGGAGAGCGTTTAGAGAGGCGAAACCAACCAGGCGGAGTAATGATGCGGGGGAGGGGGGAGGTGAGAGGTGAGGCCCAGTAATTGGGTGAGGAGGGAGGTGGCATGTCCCACATACAACCCAACTTTATTCATCATCTCCCGAGGAACAAGCTGCAGCTCCACTGTGGCACACAAACTACGGAAGCTCATTAGTGACAGAAAGCTGAGAATCAAATCACAGCTTTATTAAAGTCATCTGTCTGAGTCTGACGGTGATTTACAGAAACTCATTCCAGAGGCTGAGACTGAGACTCTGAGACTCTGAGCTTGGACTGATCACATGACAGATCACATGACTGATCTGTCACACAAAGGCTGAAACACGACCTTCAGATTCAGCAGATTCAGAGCAGCTTTTCATGGTGACCATGGAAGAGAGTTCAGGTGAGAGAAGAAGAAAAGTCTGTTGCTCACAGGCTTTAATTTCGAAAAGCCTGTGAGCAACATACTTTTACAAAATAAAAGCCTGTGAGTGACATACATTTACAAAATAAAAGCCTGTGAGTGACACACTTTTACAAAATAAAAGCCTGTGAGTGACACACTTTTACAAAATAAAAGCCTGTGAGCGACATACTTTTACAAAATAAAAGCCTGTGAGTGACATACTTTTACAAAATAAAAGCCTGTGAGTGACATACTTTTACAAAATAAAAGCCTGTGAGTGACACACTTTTACAAAATAAAAGCCTGTGAGTGACATACTTTTACAAAATAAAAGCCTGTGAGCGACATACTTTTACAAAATAAAAGCCTGTGAGTGACATACTTTTACAAAATAAAAGCCTGTGAGTGACATACTTTTACAAAATAAAATAAATAATAAAACAGGGTTGTAGTGGGAATGTTCTGTAGAACCAGAAACTTTCTACTTTTTTATTCTCTTGAATCAGATTCTGTCCTTTTACTCCAGGTTTCTAACATCTGATTTTCTGCCCCGCCCCCCGCTGTTAATGCCCTCCTCAGGTTAGATGTTGTTCATCACACCACGGTGATCATCCTGGTATTAATCTCAGTAAAACTGGAATCCTGACAGAAACTCAAAGAAAACTCGGTTGTTTTTACTCTTGTGCCCGATGCGCTCGGCGAGGAGTTGTGACGCCACTGGTTACCACGGTAACCGTGTGGTAAATAAAAGCTGCACCCACCTGTTGAGGCGACCTGCTGTTGTGATGATGAGGAGGAGGATCCTTCTTCATCAGGAGGCGTTTCCTGCAGGAACACAGAAACACGTCAGATCCGGTTCTGCGTGGGTTCTGGTTCTGATCAGAATAATCACAGATTATTGATAAACTGATGGATAACAGATATCTGTTATTGATAAACTGATGGATAACAGATATCTGAACCTCAGTGTGATGTATTTACAGAGTCTGATAAAACCTTCTCAGCAGCAGAACCTCAGCGCTGACCCATCAGACAGCTGATCAAACTGTTTATTAACGGTTCTGTTGGGCTGACCCACAACACCTGAACAGGGCCGGCCTGTCCACGTGCACGTGCATCCAGGTGTGTTTACGTGCGCTCCCTTCTGACTGGCTGTACTCATTACAAAGACAAGAAAGGAAACCTGGATAATAAAAAAAATTAAAAAAAAAGAAAAGAAAGAAAAGAAAAAATAAAATAATAATAATAAAAAAATAAAAATTAAAAAATTAAAAAAATAAAAAAATGTGATGCGTAGACCCCCCCCCCCCCAAAAAAAAAGGAAGGAAACCTGGATAATAAAAAAAATTTAAAAAAAAGAAAAGAAAAGAAAAAATAAAATAATAATAATAAAAAAATAAAAATAAAAAAATAAAAAAAATAAAAAAATGTGATGCGTAGACCCCCCCCCCAAAAAAAAAAAAGGAAGGAAACCTGGATCTCAGCCGGCAGCCATCTGCCTCCAAGGCCGCCGCTGAGGTCAGGCCATGAATCACTTCCTGTTTGTGTGGCGGGTGCATAGCGAGTTAATGAGGTGATCAGTCACTGCAGATATGAGGGAGCAGCTCCTTCTCTCTCTAACCTGCACACACCTTTAAGATCGAGCTTCAGGCCCCCGACCCGTCCGGCTGATTAACGCCCCCTCTGGACAGGTGTGTAACTGTGGAAACGGGTTAAACTGAGGAAAGTTCCTCTCTGAGAGGAATGAAGGTGGACAGCGTGTCAGAAACAGTGAATCGTGCCTTTAATGACCCTCAGCTGTGGCTCCACCTGCTGCCAATCAGACGGGCAGGTGACAGGCTTCATTCTCTCAGGTGTTTAAGGACTGAAGGCAGCAGCTGGGCCTGGAAGACCAAAAGCAGGGAGAAAAACTCCCTCTGGTCTGTGAGGAAGGTTTATCCCATCAGTGACCAAATGTTTGAGTTAAACAGGATGAAAGTTTTCAGGCTTCTGTCTGATGTTTGTTCATTAAATAACTTCAGATGTTGGAAGAATTACTGTTTACAGCGCACATGCAGAATATATGTGTTTATACGTCTGTTTATATGACCTTTGAGCTGTAAAACACATAAACCAGCAAGTCTTTGAGAAAAGATGATGATCAGAGAGCTGTTTTTGGTTAGGAATAATCATTTGTAATATATTTGGTATCATAATTCGGTGAATAGAATGATTTCATATTTGAAATCATTTCTTTTTTAAAAATGATTAAAACAGAAAAATGCACAACATGAATTTATACACATGGAGGTGATTGGAACGCCTGAATTTAATGATATGGATGGCTGAGTGAATACGGGGCATTTAAACACACCTATGGAAGCTGGTAATACAAACATTTTAATTTTAAATGGCACGATACCAATAAGCTGTTTTCTGAGGAAAAGCTGGAATATGAAATGATAACAAACAGTTTGGACTCACTGATGCATCTGAGAGTTAAAGAGGTCGTTCAGGTCTGAACAGGTTCAGATATGAACATCTCTCACTTCAATTTATATTTTAATGCTCATTTATGCAACAGAGAAGGTCCCGTCAGGACACAGGATCAGATCCAGAGGGTTCTGGTCCAAAGGATCAGATCCAGAGGGTTCTGGTCCAAAGGATCAGATCCAGAGGGTTCTGGTCCAAAGGATCAGATCCAGAGGGTTCTGGTCCAAAGGATCAGATCCAGAGGGTTTGTTCCATTCAGAATCATCAACACTAAACTGGGATTTCACACAGATATTAAAGGAACTGCACAAAAACACCAAATCTAATGTGACTTCTGACCATGAAAGAAGCAGCAATGACAGAAAATTCAAGTTTGTTAAAAACTGAATCTCATTTCTGAGTTCTGAGACCGGACAAAGAACCAGAACCAGAAGATAAAAGCGGGTCAGAGAAGCTGCTGACCGATGGTGTTCACCAGGTTCTGGTTCTGGGTTGCGGAGGCCCTGCTGGGGCAGTGATATCTGGAGTGTGTGTCAGAGGAAGTGAGGCCAAGAGGTCTCAGGCAGACACACAGAGTCCATTCATCCATCAGAGGAAAAGTGTCGTCACCCAGAACATTCGGCTCAGTGTTCAGTCAGGAAGCAGAAGAACCGGTTCCAGTTCTACAAACAAGAAGGTTTGTTCTTCCACCAAAAGAGGAAAACAACCAGGAAAAAAATCAGTTTTCCAAATATTCTGTCTGAAGACGAGCAGAAAGTTGTTGAGCTCTCAGAACCATCAGGATCCATAAACCTGTATCACTAACCCAGAATAACCCAGAACCCTGAACTAACCTACAGAATCACAGACTGAACATCACCATCAGCAGCTGAAAAAGCCTAAACTCCAAACATTTAAATAACTAAAAGTTATTCAGCTTAATAGCAACAAGTCCCGAATGTTTCAGTGTTCCCTGAAGACAGAACACGTTCTCTGGTTCTGTCCAGACTCTGGTCCTGGTTTTGAACTCTCGATCCAACATGATCCATATGCAGACATATTATAACCAAAAGCATCTTTCCTGGACCTGAACCACAAGTTGGACTCTGGACTGCAACCAGGGGGTGGAGCCTCTGTGTCTAAGAAGCCAATCAGAGAAGAAAAAGCAGCCAATAACAGCTACGACTGGATCAGAACTTCACATACAAACCCAACAGAACCAAACAGAGCCCAACAGAACCAAACAGAGCCCAACAGAACCAAACAGAACCCAACAGAACCCAACAGAACCAAACAGAACCCAACAGAGCCCAACAGAACCCAACAGAACCAAACAGAGCCCAACAGAACCAAACAGAACCCAACAGAACCCAACAGAGCCCAACAGAACCAAACAGAACCAAACAGAGCCCAACAGAACCCAACAGAACCAAACAGAACCCAACAGAGCCCAACAGAACCCAACAGAACCCAACAGAGCCCAACAGAGCCCAACAGAACTCAACAGAACTAAACAGAACCCAACAGAGCCCAACAGAACCAAACAGAACCCAGCAGAACCCAACAGAACCAAACAGAACCCAACAGAACCCAACAGAACCCAACAGAGCCCAACAGAACCAAACAGAACCCAACAGAACCCAACAGAACCCAACAGAACCAAACAGAGCCCAACAGAACCCAACAGCCGGTGGTTCATGTCATTTCTGCTCAGAAAAATGTAAACTTGTTATTAAACGGGCTCTCCGATGATCCGGTCCATTAAAGCAGCAGACTGGGCGGTTTGCCTTCGCTCACTAATCTCTGGAGTTAATCTGATGTTTGAAACTCAGCAAACTGACACAATATACAACTCTAATCTGCATATATGGAGCACATATACAACTCTAATCTGCATATATGGAGCACACATACAACTCTAATCTGCATATATGGAGCACACATACAACTCTAATCTGCATATATGGAGCACACATACAACTCTAATCTGCATATATGGAGCACACATACAACTCTAATCTGCATATATGGAGCACATATACAACTCTAATCTGCATATATGGAGCACACATACAACTCTAATCTGCATATATGGAGCACACATACAACTCTAATCTGCATATATGGAGCACACATACAACTCTAATCTGCATATATGGAGCACATATACAACTCTAATCTGCATATATGGAGCACATATACAACTCTAATCTGCATATATGGAGCACATATACAACTCTAATCTGCATATATGGAGCACATATACAACTCTAATCTGCATATATGGAGCACACATACAACTCTAATCTGCATATATGGAGCACACATACAACTCTAATCTGCATATATGGAGCACATATACAACTCTAATCTGCATATATGGAGCACACATTTGAACACGTTTGTGAAGGATTCTCTGAGTGCATGATCTGTGCTGCAGGTAGAAAACGATCAGCTCAGTTTCAGCTCCCGTTTACACCTGCTGTGAACATGTGATCCGAGTCTGGATCCAGACATCTGACCTGCGAACCCGTTAAAGCTCCATTTACCCCGGACCCAGCCCAGGGTCAGGGTTAAACCCAACGAACCAGCGAACCAGCAGCAGCCTCCAGCTGTATTTAACTTGTATATGCTCCCTTTGGGTCAGATATTACAGAACTTTAACATCAATTATCACAGTTATGCAGACGATACACAACTTTATGCAGACGATACACAACTTTATCAGAGAAAAACTGGCTTGGACTTTCTGGAGCGGTCCTTAACTGGTTCAGGTCCTACTTAGAAGGCCGGAGTTATTTTGTTACAGTTGGCAGCTCAGATTCATAATCTGAGCGAGTGGCCATGACTTGTGGAGTCCCCCAGGGGTCAATTATTGGACCTCTTCTCTTTAACTTGTATATGCTCCCTTTGGGTCAGATATTGCAGAATTTTAACATCAATTATCACAGTTATGCAGACGATACACAACTTTATGTGTCTCTGTCACCGGACGACTGCAGCCCAGCAGACGTTCTGTGTCAGTGTCTGCAGGAAGTAAACACCTGGATGAGAGAGAATTTTCTACAATTAAATGAAGACCAAACTGAGCTCATTCTGTTTGGTAGCAAAGAGAAGAGGGTCAGCGTTGGTAAATATCTTGAGACTCGGGACCTTACAATCACTGAGCGAGTCGGTAACCTCGGAGTGTTGATAGACTCAGATCTGACTTTCAGCAGCCACATCAAAGCTGTCACCAAGGCAGCTTTTTACCATCTCAGAAACATCAACAGAATTAAAGGTTTCCAGGAGAAACTCATCCATGCATTCATCTCCAGCAGACTCCATCACTGTAACGCTCTTTTAACTGGACTTCCCACAAAGAGCATTAAACATCTGCAGCTCATCCAGAACGCTGCTGCTGGAGTTTTAACCCGGACTAAGAGATCTGAACACATCACAGCAGCTTTAAAATCTTTACTCTGGCTTCCAGTCAGTCACAGAATAGATTTTAAAAGCCTGCTGATGGTTTACAATCTGTGATGTGTTCAGAGAATATAAAGCCAGCAGAGCTCTTAGATCCAAGGACTCAGGTCAGCTGGTCCAGTCCAGAGTCCAGACTAAACATGGAGAAGCAGCATTTAGCTGTTATGCTGCAAACAAGTGGAACAAACTGCCAGTGGAGATTAAACTTTCACCAAATGGAGACATTTTTAAATCCAGGTTAAAGACATTTCTGTTCTCATGTGTCTATGCATGAAATCTGCACGCTATCTTTGAACTTATCTGGACTGTTGCTGGTTTTTAAATTAATTTAAATGATTTTATTTGTTTCTCTTTATATTCTTTTATGTATTTTAATGCTTCTTCTTTCATGTTCCATTTTTATTCTTTGAAGAGAATCATGAAACCAATTGTTCATTCAGAAATGTCCTTTTTTCATGATAGTCGGGTTACTCGCTCACTCGGTGTCCTCGCTGTCAGAACGTGTTGGGAGAAGGTTCTCTGTCCTGACTTTTATGGGACGTGTTGCAGATCTGCACTGGAAAAAATGCCCCTCCAAAAATAAGCAAGAAAAACAACAAATAAAAGACGTTTCTGCTTGAAATAAGCAAAAAAATCTGCCAATGGAACTAGTGAAAATCGGCTTATCAAGATTTCTTGAAATAAAATGTGATATTTAGGACTTTTGAGATAAAAGTGATCTTGAAATTAGCTTAAAAACCTCTTCAAATGTAAAAAAAAAAGCTTGTTTCATATGATATGTGACTCAAAACAATTTGTTTAAGACTTTTTCATCTAACAAGATATTTCAGATGTATTGTCTTCAAACAAGTCCCTATATCTGGCTGAAATGGTGCTTGTTAGGCAGTTGTGTCTGATATTAAGTGTAATGAGATATTTGGACTAGAAATGAGACAAATATACTTGGTAAGACTTTGTTTTTTTTCCAGTGTGAGATGCAGAAATGATGTTTGTTAGCAGATGAGACGAAGCAGAACAGGAAACATGCTGAGTTCAGACTGCTAACAGGAAGTAAAGTCAAAGGAAATGAAGAATCACCCATTTATTTTAGTCTTCATTTCTCATTTTGTCTTCTGATTTGGGTTTTTACCGCCCCAGCTGTATGAAGTTCTTCTTTTATTGTGTGAATGTTCCGCTTGTGTCGGTCTGCAGCTGAACCAAAGCAAAGATTTAAGGTGTGTGTTTCTAAGTCGGGGGTGTAACAGAAGCTGGTGAATGGAGACAGCTGCTCTCCAAGATACCAATTATACCCTTTCACAGACACCCAGTGTGAGTCAGACCGTGATGCGGCGACAACACGTTATTCCGCCGTCTGTAATCTGAAGCCAGAGCAGTCGTTTAAAGGCCCAGCGTGGAGCTGAAAGCAGCAGGAACACAGCTCTGTTGTTAACAAACTACAGACTGTTCATTTCACTCTGAGCTACAGACTGTTCCTTTCACTCTGAGCTACAGACTGTTCCTTTAACTCTGAGCTACAGACTGTTCCTTTAGCTCTGAGCTACAGACTGTTCATTTCACTCTGAGCTACAGACTGTTCCTTTAGCTCTGAGCTACAGACTGTTCCTTTAACTCTGAGCTACAGACTGTTCATTTCACTCTGAGCTACAGACTGTTCCTTTCACTCTGAGCTACAGACTGTTCCTTTAACTCTGAGCTACAGACTGTTCCTTTAACTCTGAGCTACAGACTGTTCCTTTAACTCTGAGCTACAGACTGTTCATTTCACTCTGAGCTACAGACTGTTCCTTTCACTCTGAGCTACAGACTGTTCCTTTCACTCTGAGCTACAGACTGTTCCTTTAACTCTGAGCTACAGACTGTCCCTTTAACTCTGAGCTACAGACTGTTCCTTTAACTCTGAGCTACAGACTGTTCCTTTAACTCTGAGCTACAGACTGTTCATTTAACTAAGTTTCCTTCTCCTTAGTTTCCTCCTCCTTAGTTTCCTCCTCCTTAGTTTCCTCCTCCTTAGTTTCCTCCTCCTTAGTTTCTTCCTCCTCAGGTTTCCTCCTCCTCAGTTTCCTCCTCCTTAGTTTCCTCCTCCTTAGTTTCCTTCTCCTTAGTTTCCTTCTCCTTAGTTTCCTCCTCCTTAGTTTCCTCCTCCTTAGTTTCCTCCTCCTTAGTTTCCTCCTCCTTAGTTTCCTCCTCCTTAGTTTCCTTCTCCTTAGTTTCCTCCTCCTTAGTTTCCTCCTCCTTAGTTTCCTCCTCCTTAGTTTCCTTCTCCTTAGTTTCCTCCTCCTTAGTTTCCTCCTCCTCAAGTTTCCTCCTCCTCAGGTTTCCTTCTCCTTAGTTTCCTCCTCCTTAGTTTCCTCCTCCTCAAGTTTCCTCCTCCTCAGGTTTCCTTCTCCTTAGTTTCCTCCTCCTTAGTTTCTTCCTCCTCAGGTTTCCTCCTCCTTAGTTTCCTCCTCCTCAAGTTTCCTCCTCCTTAGTTTCCTCCTCCTTAGTTTCCTCCTCCTTAGTTTCTTCCTCCTCAGGTTTCCTCCTCCTCAGTTTCCTCCTCCTTAGTTTCCTCCTCCTTAGTTTCCTTCTCCTTAGTTTCCTTCTCCTTAGTTTCCTCCTCCTTAGTTTCCTCCTCCTTAGTTTCCTCCTCCTTAGTTTCCTCCTCCTTAGTTTCTTCCTCCTCAGGTTTCCTCCTCCTCAAGTTTTCTCCTCCTTAGTTTCCTCCTCCTTAGTTTCCTCCTCCTCAAGTTTCCTCCTCCTCAAGTTTCCTCCTCCTTAGTTTCTTCCTCCTCAGGTTTCCTCCTCCTTAGTTTCCTTCTCCTTAGTTTCCTCCTCCTTAGTTTCCTCCTCCTTAGTTTCCTCCTCAAGTTTCCTCCTCCTTAGTTTCTTCCTCCTTAGTTTCCTCCTCCTCAGGTTTCTTCCTCCTCAAGTTTACTCCTCCTTAGTTTACTCCTCCTTAGTTTCCTCCTCCTTAGTTTCCTCCTCCTCAAGTTTCCTCCTCCTTAGTTTCCTCCTCCTTAGTTTCCTTCTCCTTAGTTTCCTCCTCCTTAGTTTCCTCCTCCTTAGTTTCCTCCTCCTTAGTTTCCTCCTCCTTAGTTTCCTCCTCCTTAATTTCCTCCTCCTTAGTTTCCTCCTCCTTAGTTTCTTCCTCCTCAGGTTTCCTCCTCCTTAGTTTCCTCCTCCTTAGTTTCCTCCTCCTTAGTTTCCTCCTCCTCAAGTTTCCTCCTCCTTAGTTTCTTCCTCCTCAGTTTCCTTCTCCTTAGTTTCCTTCTCCTTAGTTTCCTTCTCCTTAGTTTCCTCCTCCTTAGTTTCCTCCTCCTTAGTTTCCTCCTCCTTAGTTTCCTCCTCCTTAGTTTCCTTCTCCTTAGTTTCCTCCTCCTCAAGTTTCCTTCTCCTTAGTTTCCTTCTCCTTAGTTTCCTCCTCCTTAGTTTCCTCCTCCTCAGGTTTCCTCCTCCTCAAGTTTCCTCCTCCTTAGTTTCCTCCTCCTTAGTTTCCTCCTCCTCAAGTTTCCTCCTCCTTAGTTTCCTCCTCCTTAGTTTCCTCCTCCTCAAGTTTCCTCCTCCTTAGTTTCCTCCTCCTTAGTTTCCTCCTCCTTAGTTTCCTCCTCCTTAGTTTCCTCCTCCTTAGTTTCCTCCTCCTTAGTTTCCTCCTCCTTAATTTCCTCCTCCTTAGTTTCCTCCTCCTTAGTTTCCTCCTCCTCAGGTTTCCTCCTCCTCAAGTTTCCTCCTCCTTAGTTTCCTCCTCCTTAGTTTCCTCCTCCTCAAGTTTCCTCCTCCTTAGTTTCTTCCTCCTCAGGTTTCCTCCTCCTCAAGTTTCCTCCTCCTTAATTTCCTCCTCCTTAATTTCCTCCTCCTTAGTTTCCTCCTCCTTAGTTTCTTCCTCCTCAGGTTTCCTCCTCCTCAAGTTTCCTCCTCCTTAGTTTCCTCCTCCTTAGTTTCCTCCTCCTCAAGTTTCCTCCTCCTTAGTTTCTTCCTCCTCAGGTTTCCTCCTCCTCAAGTTTCCTCCTCCTTAGTTTCCTTCTCCTTAGTTTCCTCCTCCTTAGTTTCCTCCTCCTTAGTTTCCTCCTCCTTAGTTTCCTCCTCCTTAGTTTCCTCCTCCTTAGTTTCCTTCTCCTTAGTTTCCTCCTCCTCAAGTTTCCTTCTCCTTAGTTTCCTCCTCCTTAGTTTCCTCCTCCTTAGTTTCCTTCTCCTTAGTTTCCTTCTCCTTAGTTTCCTCCTCCTTAGTTTCTTCCTCCTCAGGTTTCCTCCTCCTCAAGTTTCCTCCTCCTTAGTTTCCTTCTCCTTAGTTTCCTTCTCCTTAGTTTCCTCCTCCTTAGTTTCCTCCTCCTTAGTTTCCTCCTCCTTAGTTTCCTTCTCCTTAGTTTCCTCCTCCTCAAGTTTCCTTCTCCTTAGTTTCCTCCTCCTTAGTTTCCTCCTCCTTAGTTTCCTTCTCCTTAGTTTCCTTCTCCTTAGTTTCCTCCTCCTTAGTTTCTTCCTCCTCAGGTTTCCTCCTCCTCAAGTTTCCTCCTCCTTAGTTTCCTCCTCCTTAGTTTCCTCCTCCTTAGTTTCCTCCTCCTCAAGTTTCCTCCTCCTCAAGTTTCCTCCTCCTTAGTTTCCTCCTCCTTAGTTTCCTCCTCCTTAGTTTCCTCCTCCTTAGTTTCCTCCTCCTTAGTTTCCTCCTCCTTAGTTTCCTCCTCCTTAGTTTCCTCCTCCTCAAGTTTCCTCCTCCTCAAGTTTCCTCCTCCTTAGTTTCCTCCTCCTTAGTTTCCTCCTCCTTAGTTTCCTCCTCCTTAGTTTCCTCCTCCTTAGTTTCCTTCTCCTTAGTTTCCTTCTCCTTAGTTTCCTCCTCCTTAGTTTCTTCCTCCTCAAGTTTCCTCCTCCTTAGTTTCCTCCTCCTTAGTTTCCTCCTCCTTAGTTTCCTCCTCCTCAAGTTTCCTCCTCCTCAAGTTTCCTCCTCCTTAGTTTCCTCCTCCTTAGTTTCCTCCTCCTTAGTTTCCTCCTCCTCAAGTTTCCTCCTCCTCAAGTTTCCTCCTCCTTAGTTTCCTCCTCCTTAGTTTCCTCCTCCTTAGTTTCCTCCTCCTTAGTTTCCTCCTCCTTAGTTTCCTTCTCCTTAGTTTCCTCCTCCTTAGTTTCCTCCTCCTCAAGTTTCCTTCTCCTTAGTTTCCTTCTCCTTAGTTTCCTCCTCCTTAGTTTCCTCCTCCTTAGTTTCCTTCTCCTTAGTTTCCTCCTCCTTAGTTTCCTCCTCCTTAGTTTCCTTCTCCTTAGTTTCCTTCTCCTTAGTTTCCTCCTCCTCAAGTTTCCTTCTCCTTAGTTTCCTTCTCCTTAGTTTCCTCCTCCTTAGTTTCCTCCTCCTTAGTTTCCTCCTCCTTAGTTTCCTTCTCCTTAGTTTCCTCCTCCTTAGTTTCCTCCTCCTTAGTTTCCTCCTCCTTAGTTTCCTTCTCCTTAGTTTCCTTCTCCTTAGTTTCCTCCTCCTTAGTTTCTTCCTCCTCAGGTTTCCTCCTCCTCAAGTTTCCTCCTCCTTAGTTTCCTCCTCCTTAGTTTCCTCCTCCTTAGTTTCCTCCTCCTCAAGTTTCCTCCTCCTCAAGTTTCCTCCTCCTTAGTTTCCTCCTCCTCAAGTTTCCTTCTCCTTAGTTTCCTTCTCCTTAGTTTCCTCCTCCTTAGTTTCCTCCTCCTTAGTTTCCTCCTCCTTAGTTTCCTTCTCCTTAGTTTCCTCCTCCTTAGTTTCCTCCTCCTTAGTTTCCTCCTCCTTAGTTTCCTTCTCCTTAGTTTCCTTCTCCTTAGTTTCCTCCTCCTCAAGTTTCCTTCTCCTTAGTTTCCTTCTCCTTAGTTTCCTCCTCCTTAGTTTCCTCCTCCTTAGTTTCCTCCTCCTTAGTTTCCTTCTCCTTAGTTTCCTCCTCCTTAGTTTCCTTCTCCTTAGTTTCCTCCTCCTTAGTTTCCTCCTCCTTAGTTTCCTCCTCCTTAGATCCTGGGGTATGGTGCTCCTCTCAGCCTATCAGCACCCAGCGTTCACACCAGTCTTCAGTACAGTGTGACATCATGACTCTGCTTCCTGTTCTGATCCAACCTCCACCTGCCTGAGCCCTCAGCTTCCACATTTACAACAAACTCTGCTCACCTTCTGCTCTGAGCCGCTCCAAAGTCCTCTGGAGACGGGATCCAGAACAGAAAAAGATTCTGTTAGAGGTTCTGTTAGAGAACCGAACGAGTAGAGCAGCCGACAGACAGAGAACGCACTGAGGAAGAGGCCGTCACAGGGAAGGAAATGGGAACAGCAGGAGGGTAAAAACAGCTCATTGTGCCTCGCAGAGGAGACTTCCTCCATCACACAGTAACACACAGAAATACACAGAGAGAGAAATACACAGAAATACACAGAAATACACAGTAACACACAGAAATACACAGAGAGAGAAATACACAGAAATACACAGTAACACACAGAAATACACAGAGAGAGAAATACACAGAAATACACAGAAATACACAGTAACACACAGAAATACACAGAGAGAGAAATACACAGAAATACACAGAAATACACAGAGAGAGAAATACACAGAAATACACAGAAATACACAGTAACACACAGAAATACACAGAGAGAGAAATACACAGAAATACACAGTAACACACAGAAATACACAGAGAGAGAAATACACAGAAATACACAGAAATACACAGTAACACACAGAAATACACAGAGAGAGAAATACACAGAAATACACAGAAATACACAGAGAGAGAAATACACAGAAATACACAGAAATACACAGAGAGAGAAATACACAGAAATACACAGAAATACACAGAGAGAGAAATACACAGAAATACACAGAAATACACAGAGAGAGAAATACACAGAAATACACAGAAATACACAGAGAGAGAAATACACAGAAATACACAGAAATACACAGAGAGAGAAATACACAGAAATACACAGAAATACACAGAGAGAGAAATACACAGAAATACACAGAAATACACAGTAACACACAGAAATACAGAGAGAGAAATACACAGAAATACACAGAAATACACAGTAACACACAGAAATACACAGAGAGAGAAATACACAGAAATACACAGTAACACACAGAAATACACAGAGAGAGAAATACACAGAAATACACAGAAATACACAGTAACACACAGAGAGAGAAATACACAGAAATACACAGAAATACACAGTAACACACAGAAATACACAGTAACACACAGAAATACACAGAGAGAGAAATACACAGAAATACACAGAAATACACAGTAACACACAGAAATACACAGTAACACACAGAAATACACAGAGAGAGAAATACACAGAAATACACAGAAATACACAGAGAGAGAAATACACAGAAATACACAGAAATACACAGTAACACACAGAAATACACAGTAACACACAGAAATACACAGTAACACACAGAAATACACAGAAATACACAGAAATACACAGAGAGAGAAATACACAGAAATACACAGAAATACACAGAGAGAGAAATACACAGAAATACACAGAAATACACAGTAACACACAGAAATACACAGAGAGAGAAATACACAGAAATACACAGTAACACACAGAGAGAGAAATACACAGAAATACACAGAAATACACAGTAACACACAGAAATACACAGAGAGAGAAATACACAGAAATACACAGAAATACACAGTAACACACAGAAATACACAGTAACACACAGAAATACACAGTAACACACAGAAATACACAGAGAGAGAAATACACAGAAATACACAGTAACACACAGAAATACACAGAAATACACAGTAACACACAGAAATACACAGAAATACACAGTAACACACAGAGAGAGAAATACACAGAAATACTCACAGTAACACACAAAAATACACAGTAACACACTGAGTAATACACAGAAATACAGACAGTAACACACAGAAATACACAGAGAGAGAAATACACAGAAATACACAGTAAAACACAGAAATACACAGAGAGAGAAACACACAGAAATACACAGAGAGAGAAACACACAGAAATACACAGAAATACACAGTAACACACAGAAATACACAGTAACACACAGAAATACACAGAAATACAAAGTAACACAAAGAAATACACAAAAATACGCACAGTAACACACTGAGTAATACACAGAAATACACAGTAACACACAGAAATACACAGAAATACAAAGTAACACAAAGAAATACACAAAAATACGCACAGTAACACACTGAGTAATACACACAGTAATAAAAAGAGTAACACACAGAAATACACATCAAAAGACACTGTAACACACACACAGTAACACACACACAGTAACACACACACAGTAACACACACACAGTAACACACAAACTGTAACACACATTGTAACACACACACAGTAACACACAAACTGTAACACACACTGTAACACACACACAGTAACACACACACAGTAACACACAAACTGTAACACACACTGTAACACACACACTGTAACACACACACAGTAACACACACACACTGTAACATACACACTGTAACACACACACAGTAACACACACACTGTAACACACACACTGTAACACACACTGTAACACACACACTGTAACACATACTGTAACACACACACTGTAACACACACACTGTAACACACACTGTAACACATACTGTAACACACACACTGTAACACATACTGTAACACACACAAACTGTAACACATACTGTAACACACACACTGTAACACACACACAGTAACACACACACACACAGTAACACACACACTGTAACACACACACAGTAACACACACACTGTAACACACACTGTAACACACTCACTGTAACACACACACTGTAACACACACTGTAACACATACTGTAACACACACACTGTAACACATACTGTAACACACACAAACTGTAACACATACTGTAACACACACACTGTAACACACACACAGTAACACACACACACTGTAGCATACACACTGTAACACACACACAGTAACACACACACACTGTAACACACACACTGTAACACACACACTGTAACACATACTGTAACACACACACACTGTAACACATACTGTAACACACACACACTGCAAAACACACACACTGTAACACACACACTGTAACACAAACATTGCAAAACACACACACTGTAACACACTCACTGTAACACACACACTGTAACACATACTGTAACACACACACACTGTAACACATACTGTAACACACACACACTGCAAAACACACACACTGTAACACACACACTGTAACACACACACACACACAGTAACACACTGTAACACACACACACACACACTGTAACGCACACTGTAACATACACACTGTAACGCACACACACACACACACTGTAACACAAACACTGCAAAACACACACACATTGTAACACACAGAGACACACACAGTAACACACTGTAACACACACTGTAACACAAACTGTAACACACACACTGTAACACGCACACTGTAACACACACTGTAACACACACACTGTAACACACTGTAACACACACACTGTAACACACACACTGTAAAATACACACTGTAACGCACACTGTAACACACACACTGTAACACACACACACACACACACACACAGTAACACACTGTAACACACACACACACACTGTAACACAAACACACTGTAAAACACACACACTGTAACACACACACACTGTAACACAAACATTGCAAAACACACAAACTGTAAAACACAAACTGTAACACATAAACTGTAACACACACACAGTAACACAAACACTGCAAAACACACACACTGTAACACAAACATTGCAAAACACACACACTGTAACACATACACTGTAACACAAACATTGCAAAACACACACACTGTAACATACACACTGTAACACATACTGTAACACACACACTGTAGCATACTGTAACACACACAAACACACACACTGTAACACAAACACTGCAAAACACACACACACACACACACACACACACAGTAACACACTGTAACACACACTGTAACACACACTGTAACACACACTGTAACACACAAACATACACACACTGTAACACACACTGTAACACACACACACTGTAACACACACACACAGTGACACACTGTAACACACACACACACACTGTAACACACTGTAACACACACACACACTGTAAAACACACACACTGTAACACACACACACACACTGTAACACAAACACTGCAAAACACACAAACTGTAACACACACACACTGTAACACATATACTGTAACACACACACACACTGTAACACAAACACTGCAAAACACACACACTGTAACACATATACTGTAACACAAACATTGCAAAACACACACACTGTAACACACACACACACACACACACACTGTAACACACACTGTAACACATACACTGTAACACACACACATACTGTAACACACACTGTAACACACACACTGCAAAACACACACTCACTGTAACACACACACTGTAACATACACACTGTAGCATACTGTAACACACACACACACACACACACAATGTAACACACACACTGTAACACAAACACTGCAAAACACACACACACACACACTTTAACACACACTGTAACACACACACACTGTAACCACACACACATACACACAGACTGAAACACACACTGTAACACACAAACTGTAACACACACACACACTGTAACACACACACACACACACACAGTAACAAACACACTGTAACACACACACTGTAACACATACTGTAACACACACACAGTAACACACACACTGTAACACACACAGTAACACACACTGTAACACACACAGTAACACACACTGTAACACACACTGTAACACACAGACTGTAACACACACACTGTAACATACTGTAACACACACACAGTAACACACACACTGTAACACACACAGTAACACACACACTGTAACACACACACAGTAACACACACACACAATGTAACACACACACTGTAACACACACACACTGTAAAACAAACACTGTAACACATACTGTAACACACACACAGTAACACACACAATGTAACACACAATGTAACACCTACACTGTAACACACACACAAACTGTAACACACACACACTGTAACACAAACACTGCAAAACACACACACACACACACACACACACACTGTAACACACAATGTAACACACACACACTGTAACATACACACTGTAACACACACACAGTAACACACAATGTAACACACACACTGTAACACCTCACTGTAACACACTGTAACACACACACTGTAACACACACACTGTAACACACACACACACACACACACACACACTGTAACACACACTGTAACACACTGTAACACACACACTGTAACACACACACACACACACACACACTGTAACACACACACTGTAACACACACACTGTAACACACACACACACACACACACACACTGTAACACACACTGTAACACACTGTAACACACACACACTGTAACACACAATGTAACACACACACACACTGTAACACACACTGTAACACACACACTGTAACAGCTGGATGGAAACAGACCCTTAGACCCAGACCACCTGAGCACAGGTAAAGTTGTATCATAGCCTATCAGGTAAGACCACCTGCTCAGTGTCCCCAGAACCGTCTGCTGGACCAGAACCGTCTGCTGGACCAGAACCGTCTGCTGGACCAGAACCATCTGCTGGACCAGAACCGTCTGCTGGACCAGAACTGTCTGCTGGACCAGAACTGTCTCCTGAACACTGCAGGTGTCCAGAGGCTCAAACTCTGTTCATCACCCCCTGATGGCGTGATTCTTCAGAACCAACAGATCCACCTGTTCTGATCGACCCGTATCCCATTCAGTGATGGTTCTGTTCGACTCCCGACCAGAGAAAATCGCACTGAGCACAAACAAAGTTTATCCGACCGGTTCTGAGAATCTGTGGCTTCACTTTGACATCAAACAGAATTTTCCATCAGAGAAACACACACACTGTGCTGTTTCACCATCTCTCTGAGGTCCTGTTCTGCTCCTCATCACCATGGAAACCTCACCGTCTCCATGGAAACCCCAACCATCAGCGGGACATGCCTGACTAACCGAGTAGAGCTGAAACCAGAACCGGTCTGATTCTGGCCCTGAGATTCTGGTTGAAATGTGACCGGGATGTCACACTTCAGGTGCATGATGTCACTTTCAGGTGCATGATGTCACACTTCAGGTGCATGATGTCACACTTCAGGTGCATGATGTCACACTTCAGGTGCATGATGTCACACTTTCAGGTGCATGATGTCACACTTCAGGTGCATGATGTCACACTTCAGGTGCATGATGTCACACTTCAGGTGCATGATGTCACACTTTCAGGTGCATGATGTCACACTTCAGGTGCATGATGTCACACTTCAGGTGCATGATGTCACACTTCAGGTGCATGATGTCACTTTCAGGTGCATGATGTCACTTTCAGGTGCATGATGTCACTTTCAGGTGCATGATGTCACACTTCAGGTGCATGATGTCACACTTCAGGTGCATGATGTCACTTTCAGGTGCATGATGTCACTTTCAGGTGCATGATGTCACTTTCAGGTGCATGATGTCACTTTCAGGTGCATGATGTCACTTTCAGGTGCATGATGTCACACTTCAGGTGCATGATGTCACACTTCAGGTGCATGATGTCACTTTCAGGTGCATGATCAAATCAAATCAAATTTATTTATATAGCACATTTCATGTACAAACAATTCAAAGTGCTTTACATAAAATAAAACCATTGCAGCAGGGAATGGAACAAGCATTAAAAATGCATACAATAATATAAAGAGAAACAAATAAAATAATTTAAATTAATTTAAAAACCAGCAACAGTCCAGATAACTTCAAAGATAGCGTGCAGATTTCATGCATAGACACATGAGAACAGAAATGTTTTAACCTGGATTTAAAAATGTCTCCATTTGGTGAAAGTTTAATCTCCACTGGCAGTTTGTTCCACTTGTTAGCAGCATAACAGCTAAATGCTGCTTCTCCATGTTTAGTCTGGACTCTGGACTGAACCAGCTGACCTGAGTCCTTGGATCTAAGAGCTCTGCTGGCTTTATATTCTCTGAACAGATCACAGATTGTAAACCATCAGCAGGCTTTTAAAATCTATTCTGTGACTGACTGAAAGCCAGAGTAAAGATTTTAAAGCTGCTGTGATGTGTTCAGATCTCTTAGTCCGGGTTAAAACTCCGGCAGCAGCGTTCTGGATGAGCTGCAGATGTTTAATGCTCTTTGTGGGAAGTCCAGTTAAAAGTTACAGTGATGGAGTCTGCTGGAGATGAATGCATGGAGGAGTTTCTCCTGGTCTGTTTGGGAGAGGAAACCTTTAATGCTGCTGATGTTTCTGAGGTGGTAAAAAGCTGCCTTGGTGACAGCTTTGATGTGGCTGCTGAAAGTCAGATCTGAGTCTATCAACACTCCGAGGTTACCGACTCGCTCAGTGATTGTAAGGTCCCGAGTCTCAAGATATTTACCAACGCTGACCCTCTTCTCTTTGCTACCAAACAGAATGATCTCAGTTTGGTCTTCATTTAATTGTAGAAAATTCTCTCTCATCCAGGTGTTTACTTCCTCCAGACACTGACACAGTACGTCTGCTGGGCTGCAGTCGCCATGGTGACAGAGACACATAAAGTTGTGTATCGTCTGCATAACTGTTGATAATTGATGTTAAAGTTCTGTAGTATCTGACCCAAAGGGAGCATATACAAGTTAAACAGAAGAGGTCCAATAATTGACCCCTGGGGGACTCCACAAGTCATGGCCACTCGCTCAGATTCATAGATTCATAGGTTAATTTACACATTCAGGTGCATGATGTCACATTCAGGTGCATCTTCTTCACACACACGAGTAATCTGATTATTTTTCTACTCCTCTTCTCCGGATCAGTCTGTCAGAGTTCTGGTTCAAACTAGCTTACCTTATTTTAAACTGGTTCTGACCAGTTCTGGTTGGTCGTTTTAAAGTTTGCCAAATGAAAATCAAACATCTAACAAACTTAACTTAACTTAAACTTAATTTCAGGTTCGTGAGGAAGGAACCAATCAGCAGTGCCGGGAGTTTAGGCCCCGCCCGCCCCAGACAGCGGGGGCTGCGGGGGTAACACTGAAGCTGTTTATAATCTGACTACCACTTGAGCCCAAGCTGTTGCACAGATTTTACACCTCGACGTGAGACCAAACTACAACCTGCTGGACACCAGAGTCCATTCAGATTTTATTCAATTTAAGGTTCCAGCAAATTAAAAGCAAAGTAGAGTTTTAGAGCGAGAGCAGAAAGTGATGCAGAGCGTCTGTCTGACAGGCAGCGAGACAGCTGGTTAGCAACGTGTGTGCGTGTGTGCATGTGTGTGTGCACGTGTATATGCATGTGTGTGTGCATGTTTTTGTGCATGTGTGTGTGTTGGCTCCACAGGGAGCAATTCAGAGAAAACCAGCTTCTTTATGGATTATTAATATCACCTCCAGCTACACAGGCGGTGTGCTGATCCGAAACTCAGGGAGGAGGCTGGGGGAGGGGTGGAGGAGGGTGGGGGTGCAGCAGTTGGTGTGATCAAGGACGCCTCATTCACACCCCACTGAGTGTGTGTGTGTGTTCGTATAATCGGTGTGGAGGCCCCACCCTAATCTGGAATCAACAATAAACCCCGACACCCCCACCCTGAGCCCCTCTGCTCGTCTTTGTGAGTTTCTGTCCAACCCCCAAACCCCCCAACATCTGCAGCTGCAGGCGGCAGAAACAGAATCTGAACAGAACCAGAACAGAATACAGAACCAGAACAGAACCAGAACAGAACCAGAACAGAACCTGAACAGAACCTGAACAGAATCTGAACAGAATCTGAACAGAATCTAAACAGAATCTGAGGAGCCAGCCCAGAGATCTGATGGAAACTTTGTGTGTACAGGATACAACACGGATTCGTCTCCTTGATTACAATTAATTGAATTCCAATTGGCTTGAATTGGACTTTATTATCTAAGTGCCTTGAGATGACATTTGTTGTATTTGGCGCTGTATAAATAAAAATTAATTGAATTGAATTGAATTGGTTCTGGTCCAACAGTTATGTTTTCAGATGAGCTGAAAGTTTTGGGCCGGTGGAACGAATCCTCCGAATACAAAGGAAAGGAGCTCCAATGCTTCCTTAATGATGTCCTTTAGGAGCTCATTCTGTCCCACAATTCCTTGCAGCAGACACCAAACTGGATTTTGTTCAACTCATTGTAGATATATAGATATATATATATATATATTTATATATTATATTTATGTACATCGACTTGAACTCGACTCGGACTTTAACATAAATGACTTGAGCCTTTTCACTTGAAAACACTTGATATTTCACAGCAAACAAAAACCTTAATGTGTCAGTTTTTAAGGGTCTAACACCTCATTCAAATCAGCCAACTGGGTTAGGGTTAGATTTCAATCACTCAACTTTATTCATTTCCAGTCCGTTTACACCAAGGATGTCCAAAGTCGGTCCAGGAGGGCCGCTGTCCAGGAGGGCCGCTGTCCTGGAGGGCCGCTGTCCTGGAGGGCCGCTGTCCTGGAGGGCCGCTGTCCTGGAGGGCCGCTGTCCAGGAGGGCCGCTGTCCTGGAGGGCCGCTGTCCTGGAGGGCCGCTGTCCTGGAGGGCCGCTGTCCAGGAGGGCCGCTGTCCTGGAGGGCCGCTGTCCCGCAGGTTTTAGGTGTGTCCCTGCTCCAACACACCTGATTCAGATCAGTGCATCATCAGCTGGTTTGTGCAGAACTTTACAATCTTTAGAAGAGATCCATTTCATCTGAATCAGGTGTGTTGGAGCAGGGAAACACCTAAAACCTCCAGGACAGCGGCCCTCCAGGACAGCGGCCCCCCAGGACCGACTTTGGACATCCGTGGTTCGCACCATCTACCCTGATTCCCCAGATCCAACACAACAACCTGTCTGCCACATTCAACCTTAAAAGGCCTTTTTACGGCTCTTTTATCACACATTTAAACACCTTTCTTTTTACTGTTTAACAGATAATTTCCAACCGAGTCTAAATACTGAAGGTTGACTGGAATCCCTGTTTAATTAATTAATTAGAAATGAATCGATGTGGACACTCTTGGCCCTCGAGCCTCTTACATTCAACCAGAGTGTGAGTTTTTAGAGTTTTTAGATTTGAAAGCCAGATTTCCTCAGTTGTTCAGTCGAGCCTCTTTCAGGTTAAAGGCCCAACTCCTCGATGAATATGCAGAGAAGGTGAATCGTGCTACTCTAACATCTCGTCCTGATCACACTAATTCTATGGTTATAAACCAGTCATCCGTGGACACCACATTAACCCCATCCTCCCTCCACTGGCTTCCTGTTCGCTGCAGGATTGAATTTTAAATCCTCTAAAGGACCAGTGCCATCTTTCCCAGAAGAACTGGTTAACACCTCCCGTCCAACCGCATTTATACTTCACTGTTACCCCATATTTACTTCACTTTAACCGCACTTTTCCCGCATCTTTACTTAACTTCAACCGCACTTTTACGGCATATTTACTTCACTTTTACCGTACCTTTACTTCACTTCAACCGCACTTTTACCGCATATTTACTTCACTTTTACTTCACTTTTACCGCATATTTACTTCACTTCAACCGCACTTTTACGGCATATTTACTTCACTTTTCCCGCATCTTTACTTAACTTCAACCGCACTTTTACGGCATATTTACTTCACTTTTACTTCACTTTTACCGCATATTTACTTCACTTCAACCGCACTTTTACCTCATATTTACTTCACTTTTACTTCACTTTTACCGCATATTTACTTCACTTCAACCGCACTTTTACCGCATATTTACTTCACTTTTACTTCACTTTTACCGCATATTTACTTCACTTCAACCGCACTTTTACGGCATATTTACTTCACTTTTCCCGCATCTTTACTTAACTTCAACCGCACTTTTACGGCATATTTACTTCACTTTTACTTCACTTTTACCGCATATTTACTTCACTTCAACCGCACTTTTACCTCATATTTACTTCACTTTTACTTCACTTTTACCGCATATTTACTTCACTTCAACCGCACTTTTACCGCATATTTACTTCACTTTTACTTCACTTTTACCGCATATTTACTTCACTTCAACCGCACTTTTACCTCATATTTACTTCACTTTTACTTCACTTTTACCGCATATTTACTTCACTTCAACCGCACTTTTACGGCATATTTACTTCACTTTTACCGCATCTTTACTTCACTTCAACCGCACTTTTACGGCATATTTACTTCACTTTTACCGTACCTTTACTTCACTTCAACCGCACTTTTACGGCATATTTACTTCACTTTTACCGTACCTTTACTTCACTTCAACCGCACTTTTACCGCATCTTTACTTCACTTTTACCGCATCTTTACTTCACTTCAACCGCATATTTACTTCACTTCAACCGCACTTTTACCTCATATTTACCGCACTTTTACCGCATCTTTACTTAACTTCAACCGCACTTTTACGGCATATTTACTTCACTTTTACCGTACCTTTACTTCACTTCAACCGCACTTTTACCGCATCTTTACTTCACTTTTACCGCATCTTTACTTCACTTCAACCGCATCTTTACTTCACTTTAACCGCACTTTTACCGCATCTTTACTTCACTTTTACCGCATCTTTACTTCACTTCAACCGCATCTTTACTTCACTTTAACCGCATCTTTACTTCACTTCAACCGCATCTTTACTTCACTTTAACCGCATCTTTACTTCACTTTAACCGCATCTTTACTTCACTTCAACCGCATCTTTACTTCACTTTAACCGCATCTTTACTTCACTTTAACCGCATCTTTACTTCACTTTAACCGCATCTTTACTTCACTTTAACCGCATCTTTACTTCACTTTTACCGCATCTTTACTTCACTTCAACCGCACTTTTACCGCATCTTTACTTCACTTCAACCGCATCTTTACTTCACTTTAACCGCATCTTTACTTCACTTTAACCGCATCTTTACTTCACTTCAACCGCACTTTTACCGCATATTTACTTCACTTTTACCGCATATTTACTTCACTTCAACCGCACTTTTACCTCATATTTACCGCACTTTTACCGCATCTTTACTTCACTTTTACCGCATATTTACTTCACTTCAACCGCACTTTTACCGCATATTTACCGCACTTTTACCGCATTTTTACTTCACTTTAACCGCATCTTTACTTCACTTTAAAAGCATCTTTACTTCACTTTAACCGCATCTTTACTTCACTTTAACCGCATCTTTACTTCACTTTAAAAGCATCTTTACTTCACTTTAACCGCACTTTTACTTCACTTCCACCGCACTTTTACTGCATATTTACTTCACTTCAACCGCACTTTTACCGCATCTTTACTTCACTTCAACCGCACTTTTACCGCATATTTACCGCACTTTTACCGCATTTTTACTTCACTTTAACCGCATCTTTACTTCACTTTAAAAGCATCTTTACTTCACTTCAACCGCATCTTTACTTCACTTTAACCACACCTTTACTTCACTTCAACCGCATCTTTACTTCACTTTAACCACATCTTTACTTCACTTCAACCGCACTTTTACCGCATATTTACTTCACTTCAACCGCACTTTTACCGCATCTTTACTTCACTTTTACCGCATCTTTACTTCAGTTTAACCGCATCTTTACTTCACTTCAACCGCACTTTTACTTCAGTTTAACCGCATCTTTACTTCACTTCAACCGCACTTTTACCGCATCTTTACTTCAGTTTAACCGCACTTTTACCGCATCTTTACTTCACTTTTACCGCATCTTTACTTCAGTTTAACCGCATCTTTACTTCACTTCAACCGCACTTTTACTTCAGTTTAACCGCATCTTTACTTCACTTCAACCGCACTTTTACCGCATCTTTACTTCACTTTTACCGCATCTTTACTTCAGTTTAACCGCATCTTTACTTCACTTCAACCGCACTTTTACTTCAGTTTAACCGCATCTTTACTTCACTTCAACCGCACTTTTACTTCAGTTTAACCGCATCTTTACTTAACTTCAACCGCACTTTTACCGCATCTTTACTTCACTTTTACCGCATCTTTACTTCAGTTTAACCGCATCTTTACTTCACTTTAACCGCATCTTTACTTTACTTTAACCGCATCTTTACTTCACTTCAACCGCATCTTTACTTCACTTTAACCGCATCTTTACTTTACTTTAACCGCATCTTTACTTCACTTTAACCGCATCTTTACTTCACTTTAACCGCATCTTTACTTTACTTTAACCGCACCTTTACTTCACTTTAACTGCACTTTTACTTCACTTCAACCGCATATTTACTTCACTTTAACCGCACTTTTACTTCACTTCAACCGCATATTTACTTCACTTCAACCACACTTTTATCGCATCTTTACTTCACTTTCACCGCATATTTACTTCACTTTAACCACACTTTAACCGCGGCTTCACATCATATTTACCGCAACTTTAACCACACCTTTACCACACCGCTGCTGCTCACTGCAGCCCAACATTTTACAAACAGTTTACAAACAAACCTTTAATTTATTGGTAAAAATTCAGCTGGACTGACAATGATCCTGAGTGAAAGTTTGCAGCAGTATTGACTAACCAGCAGGAACATAAGAACACCTTCTGTCTTCTCAAACCCCAGCTGGTGGAGGTGGATGGCCACCCTTCCTGAGTCTGGTTCTGCCAGAGGTTTCTTCCTGTTGAAAGGGAGTCGTTTCTCTCCACAGTCGCCTCAGGCACGCTCAGGACAGGAGATTGGACCAAAAAAGAAAAAGTTTTCAGTGCAATCTGTTGGTTTCCTTAGCTAGGAAATTGTTTTTGAATTGGCTCTATATGAACGAATTGGATTATTTTATGAATAATTATGATTACAATGAATTGAATTCCAATTGGCTTGAATTGGACTTACTATATAAGTGCCTTGAGATGACATTTGTTGTATTTGGCGCTATATAAATAAAAATTAATTGAATTGAATTGAATCACTGCGGTGCACTGAAATGTATTCTGGGATACTTGGCGTCCACAGAAGCTGATGTGAACACACACGCACACGCACACGCACACACACACACAGTTACATATGTGTGTGTGTTGTGGTTCAGATCAACAGCCTGCCGCTGCAGCTCAGTGTCCCTCAGGAGTTGAACCAGCACCTCTTTCATCTGTATGAACAAATGAAGCACACACACTTAAACTTGTTTTTCCATCTTTGTGGGACTCCCCCCATCCTAAACCTAACCATGGCCTAATTCTAACATTGAGTTTTGACAATGTTTGACCCCACAGGTGTTGTGGCCATTTATGTTTTGTAAGTCATGGGTTCTATCGGTTTGGTTTTCTTTGGGATATTGGAAAATACTTTGGTTGATTTGGAGTCAAGATCCGGGGTTCATTTGTCAAATGTCCGGTGTGAGGACGGGAGGTGGTGGTGGAATGATTTTTTGACCACTTTTAGATCTTGTTAAATTCAAATAAGTTAACTTTCGTTTTCATCTAAATTGTAAGAATTTTTTTTTGTTATTGTTTTGTTCATATTTTTTTGTTGGTAAAAAATAAACTACATATATTTTAACAATCAACTGAAGTGCGTGCAAGAACACAACCACCTGCTGCCACCCACTGTTGGAAAATATCATTTGGAAACTTAAAAGGCCGCGACATCAGGTGTAGTGGGCTCCATGTTTTTGAACTGTTAACCTCCTGCTCCATTCGTCCCTCACTCCTGAACAAGAGCCCGAGATACTCGAACTCCTCCACTTGGGGAAGGATCTCATTCCCGACCCGGAGAGGCATTCCACCCTTTTCCGGCCGAGGACCATGGTCTCAGATTTGGAGGTGCTGATTCTCATCCCAGCCGCTTCACACTCGGCTGCGAACCGCTCCAGTGAGAGCTGAAGGTCACGGCCCGACGACGCCAAAAGAACCGCATCGTCCGCAAAGAGCAGAGACCCGATTCTGAGGTCGCCAAAACGGACCCCCTCAGCGCCCTGGCTGCGCCTAGAAATTCTGGGGAATCGGTAGAGCACATTAACCGTGCGTGTGCACATGTGTGGATTAGAGGTGATTAGGCACAAACAATAATCTGAATCTGGACTCAGACTAAATCCTTCAGATTAGTCAAATGGATGTTTCGGTTTAATAATCTTCATCTCACTGATGATGAGGAGCAGCAGCATGATGTCACTGCTTCATGCGGGTCATGTGACCCGGTGGTCATTCGGGTTTCTGGGTTAAACGTCTGCAGACTGTCAGAACTGTGGTTCCCTGGTTCTGGGGATCTCCCAGACTCAGTTCCCTGGTTCTGGTTCTGGTTCTGGGGATCTCCCAGACTCAGTTCCCTGGTTCTGATTCTGGTTCTGAGGATCTCCCAGACTCAGTTCCCTGGTTCTGGTTCTGGTTCTGAGGATCTCCCAGACTGGAACACTTAAGGAGCATCTTTATGTTCAGATCAGAAGTTGCTTTGAGCTGATTTTTTCAGCCCTTTGGGTCAGAACCAGAAACCTGCCGACCCACCAAAAGAGCTTACAGTAGAACATGGAGGCTGTGCGGTTCTAGGTGTTTTAGATCTGGTTCTACAATGTGTCTACGATGACCCGGTTTGAGCCTGAACAGAATCTGCAGAACTGTCCCATGAACACCGCCTGGAACCCAACAGAACCCAACATAACCCAACAAAACCCAACAGAACCCAACAGAACCCAACAAAACCCAACAGAACCCAACAGAACCCAACAGAACCCAACGGAACCCAACAGAACCCAACAAAACCCAACAGAACCCAACAAAACCCAACAGAACCCAACAAAACCCAACGGAACCCAACGGAACCCAACGGAACCCAACAAAACCCAACAGAACCCAACAGAACCAGGACTCAGACCATCAGTATGTCCGGATCTGAGGCTCCTGAGGGCTTCATTGTGTTCAGGAACACTGAAGTGACTCAGGATCACTGAACTGATTCAGGAACACTGAAGTGACTCAGGAACACTGAACTGACTCAGGATCACTGAACTGATTCAGGAACACTGAACTGACTCAGGAACACTGAGCTGAACTGATTCAGAAACACTGAACTGACTCAGGAACACTGGAGTGACTCATGAACACTGAAATGAACTGATTCAGAAACACTGAACTGACTCAGGAACACTGAACTGACTCAGGAACTGAACTGAACTGACTCAGGAACACTGAACTGACTCAGGAACACTGAACTGACTCAGGAACTGAACTGAACTGACTCAGGAACACTGAACTGAACTCATTCAGGAACTGAACTGACTCAGGAACCGAACTGACTCAGGAACACTGAACTGACTCAGGAACCGAACTCATTCAGGAACACTGAACTGAACTGACACAGGAACTGAACTGACTCAGGAACCGAACTCATTCAGGAACACTGAACTGAACTGACTCAGGAACACTGAACTGATTCAGGAACACTGAACTGACTCAGGAACACTGAACTCATTCAGGAACACTGAACTGATTCAGGAACACTGAACTGACTCAGGAACACCGAAATGATTCAGGAACACTGAACTCATTCAGGAACTGAACTGACTGATGAACTGAACTGACTCAGGGACACTGAACTGACTCAGGAACACTGAACTGACTCAGGAACACTGAACTGAACCAGGAACACTGAACTCATTCAGGAACTGAACTGACTGAGGAACTGAACTGACTCAGGAACACTGAACTGATTCAGGAACTGAACTGACTCAGGAACTGAACTGATTCAGGAACTGAACTGACTCAGGAACACTGAACTGACTCAGGAACACTGAACTGATTCAGTAACTGAACAGTTTGAACAGTCTGTGGGTCACGTGAGGAAACTGTTCTTATGTAATATCACTGAAGGTGCCTTTAAAATTTACAGCAAAGCTTTGCCTCTGTGCGCGTGTGTGCGCGTGTGCGTGCGTGTGTGCTCCCGCATGTGTTGGAATGCGAGTTATTCCCTCCGGGCTGATCAGTGCCGTGCCGGGACAGGCCTGCAGAGAACAACCCGAGCTCCGAACCGAGCCGAACCGAACCGAGCCGAGCAGCAGGTCTGTCCCTGCACCAGACTCCGTTACAAAAACTCCACTTTTAAACTCGCTGCTTCCAGCCCGCTGCGCTTTGTTCAGCGGCCGAATCAACCAGCAGAACCGGGGCTGAACGGGGGCGTGTGGTCGGTGTTCCGGAACCGGACCAGAGACCCGGACCGGAGACCCGGACCAAAGACCCGGACCACCTCAGCCTGAACGCACGCGCAGCCGCCTCACAGAAAACCCTCTTGTTGTAAAACCGCCACATTCCTGCATGGAGTCCGGAGCGCGGCTGTCAGACACGCCTGGCACGCTTATTCCAACTTGGTTCCGTGAAAAGGGTCCAAAAGGGTCCAAAGGACCGGGACCGGGTCAGACTCACCTGAGCTCGGCGGGCTGCTCCGCGGTCCGGCGTAGTCCAGAGAAAAGTTCCAGAGAGCCGCACAGAGTGCAGCAGAGAGCCGGAGAGATCCGCACCGACAGCCGCACAACAGGTCCGACAGACCCCGCCCCGCTGCGCTGCGCTCCGGGCGGCGCCGGGACGCTCCTCCGAGGAGCAGCTCCCCGATTAAAGGTTCAGTTCACGTGTTCGAGTCCGACATCAAGCAGAAAGTTCTGGTCCTGACCCCTCCGGGATCTGGTCCCCCTCAATGCTGTGGTCCAGGTGGTTCTGGACCACCTGGACCTAAAACACCTGGACCTGGACCTGAAACACCTGGACCTGAACCACCTGGACCTGAAACACCTGGACCTGGACCTGAAACACCTGGACCTGGACCACCTGGACCTAAAACACCTGGACCTGGACCACCTGGACCTGAAACACCTGGAACTGAACCACCTGGACCTAAAACACCTGGACCTGGACCTGAAACACCTGGACCTGAACCACCTGGACCTGAAACACCTGGACCTGGACCTGAAACACCTGGACCTGGACAACCTGGACCTGAAACACCTGGACCTGAAACACCTGGACCTGAACCACCTGGACAACCTGGACCTGGACAACCTGGACCTGGACAACCTGGACCTGAACCACCTGGACCTGAACCACCTGGACCTGAAACACCTGGACCTGGACCTGGGCCACCTGGACCTGGACCACCTGGACAACCTGGACCTGGACAACCTGGACCTGAAACACCTGGACCTGAACCACCTGGACCTGGACCACCTGGACCTGAACCACCTGGACCTGGACCACCTGGACCTGAAACACCTGGACCTGGACCTGGACAACCTGGACCTGAACCACCTGGACCTAAAACACCTGGACCTGAACCACCTGGACCTGGACCTGAAACATCTGGACCTGAACCACCTGGACCTGAAACACCTGGACCTGGACCACCTGGACCTGGACCTGGACAACCTGGACCTGGACAACCTGGACCTGAACCACCTGGACCTGAACCACCTGGACCTGGACCACCTGGACCTGGACCACCTGGACCTGGACCACCTGGACCTGAAACACCTGGACCTGAAACACCTGGACAACCTGGACCTGAACCACCTGGACCTGGACCACCTGGACCTGAATCACCTGGACCTGAACCACCTGGATATGAACCACCTGGACCTGGACCACCTGGACCTGAACCACCTGGACCTGGACCTGAAACACCTGGACCTGGACCACCTGGACCTGAATCACCTGGACCTGGACAACCTGGACCTGAACCACCTGGACCTGAACCACCTGGACCTGGACCACCTGGACCTGAAACACCTGGACCTGGACAACCTGGACCTGAACCACCTGGACCTAAAACACCTGGACCTGAACCACCTGGACCTGGACCTGAAACATCTGGACCTGAACCACCTGGACCTGAAACACCTGGACCTGGACCTGAAACACCTGGACCTGGACCACCTGGACGTGGACCTGGACAACCTGGACCTGGACAACCTGGACCTGAACCACCTGGACCTGGACCACCTGGACCTGAAACACCTGGACCTGGACCACCTGGACCTGAAACACCTGGACCTGAAACACCTGGACAACCTGGACCTGAACCACCTGGACCTGAACCACCTGGACCTGGACCTGAAACACCTGGACCTGGATCACCTGGACCTGAACCACCTGGACCTGGACAACCTGGACCTGGACAACCTGGACCTGAACCACACGGACCTGAACCACCTGGACCTGAAACACCTGGACCTGGACCACCTGGACCTGAAACACCTGGACCTGGACAACCTGGACCTGAACCACCTGGACCTAAAACACCTGGACCTGAAACACCTGGACCTGGACCTGAAACATCTGGACCTGAACCACCTGGACCTGAAACACCTGGACCTGGACCTGAAACACCTGGACCTGAACCACCTGGACAACCTGGACCTGAAACACCTGGACCTGGACCTGAAACATCTGGAAACTGAACCACCTGGACCTGAAACACCTGGACCTGGACCTGAAACACCTGGACCTGAACCACCTGGACCTGGACAACCTGGACCTGAACCACCTGGACCTGAACCACCTGGACCTGAACCACCTGGACCTGGACCACCTGGACCTGGACCACCTGGACCTGGACCTGAAACATCTGGACCTGCACCACCTGGACCTGAAACACCTGGACCTGGACCTGAAACACCTGGACCTGAACCACCTGGACCTGGACAACCTGGACCTGAACCACCTGGACCTGGACCACCTGGACCTGAAACACCTGGACCTGGACCACCTGGATCTGAAACACCTGGACCTGAAACACCTGGACAACCTGGACCTGAACCACCTGGACCTGGACAACCTGGACCTGAAACACCTGGACCTGGACCTGGACAACCTGGACCTGGACAACCTGGACCTGAAACACCTGGACCTGAACCACCTGGACCTGGACCTGAAACACCTGGACCTGGACCACCTGGGCCTGAACCACCTGGACATGAACCACCTAGACCTGGACCACCTGGACATGAACACCTGGACCTGAAACACCTGGACCTGGACCACCTGGACATGAACACCTGGACCTGAAACACCTGGACCACCTGGACATGAACACCTGGACCTGAAACACCTGGACCTGGACCACCTGGACCTGAACCACCTGGACATGGACCACCTGGACCTGAAACACCTGGACCTGAAACACCTGGACCTAAACCACCTAGACCTGAACCACCTGGACCTGAAACACCTGGACCTGGACCACCTGGACCTGAAACACCTGGAACACCTGGACCTGGACCACCTGAACCTGAAACAACTGGACCACCTGGACATGAAACACCTGAACCACCTGGACCTGAAACACCTGAACCACCTGGTCCTGGACCACCTGAACCACCTGGTCCTGGACCACCTGGTTCTCCTTTTAGTTACTGATGGATGCCTTCTGCCTGATCCATTTTAAAGTGGACCCAAAGAACCGGACTGGACTCAGGTCCTCAGTTCCAGAACTCAGTTGCACCAGAACCAGGAGAAACATAAACCAGGAGAACCAGAACCAGGAGAACCAGAACCAGGAGAACCAGAACCGGTTCTTCAGATTTATCTCCTGTGGTCATGTGACATCGGTGGTTTTTATTGATGAGCTGATCAGAATCTGATCACTTATATTTTAAAGGTCATGTGACGTGTTTCCTTCTTCTTCTCTGATCAGAACAAACATTAATAATCAGAACAAACATTAATAATCAGAACCAAACATTAATAATCAGAACAAACATTAATAATCAGAATCTTTTTATTTATTCCTTTAAAACTTCTTCACTGATTGGAACATGATCAGCAGCGTATTGATTACCAATCAGCTGCTGATTGATTGACGTTACAAATCAAATAGTTAAAGATTCCTATGATTAAACACCTGCGTGGGTCACATGACCACTGGCCTGAGTCATGTGACTGCCCTGAGCGCTCAGGTAAAAGGGGCGGAGTCAGCCACAGGTGAGGAGGGGCCACCTGCCCAGCTGCTGTCTCAGGTGTGGCTGCAGGTAAACCTGTGGGCCCCCGGGTCCCCCGGGCCGGGCTCAGAGGTCGGGTTACTGAACCCGAACCCATAATTCCTATAATCAATACATCGATCAGCTAATAAAATGTTAGAAAATCTAAGGCACTGAAAAGAGTTTAATAACTTCAGAAGGTTCAGTCGCTGCTGAATGTCCACGTCCGTCTGCGCGTCCGTCTGCGTGTCCACGTCCGCAAAAACGTATTGAAATGTGGGGACCTTCTGCTCTGTGGGGACATGTGGGGACATTCTGCTCTGTGGGGACCTTCTGCTCTGTGGGGACATGTGGGGACATTCTGCTCTGTGGGGACATGTGGGGACATTCTGCTCTGTGGGGACCTTCTGCTCTGTGGGGACATGTGGGGACATTCTGCTCTGTGGGGACCTTCTGCTCTGTGGGGACATGTGGGGACATTCTGCTCTGTGGGGACCTGTGGGGACATTCTGCTCTGTGGGGACCTTCTGCTCTGTGGGGACATGTGGGGACCTTCTGCTCTGTGGGGACACATGGGGACATTGCTTTCAGTCCTCCTCCTCCCTTGTCTCGGTCTCTCCCAGCAGGACGCGCAGCTCTGACAGCCTCTGTTGCATCTTGGGAATCCCCGAGAGCTGGTTCTCCAGACGCTGCTTCTCCTCCTGAGACAGGAAAACAAAATGTTTAGGGTGAGAGACTGTTTCCAGTCAGCAGCAGCTCTGTTTGTTCCAGAGTCTGATGGTCTCCGGTGGTCTCCAATGGTCTCCGATGGTCTCCGATGGTCTCCGATGGTCTCCGATGGTCTTCGATGGTCTCTGGTGGTCTCCGATGGTCTCCGATGGTCTCCGATGGTCTTCGATGGTCTCTGGTGGTCTCCGATGGTCTCCGATGGTCTCCGATGGTCTCCGATGGTCTCTGGTGGTCTCCGATGGTCTTCGATGGTCTCCGATGGTCTCCGATGGTCTCCGGTGGTCTCCGATGGTCTCCGATGGTCTCTGGTGGTCTCCGATGGTCTTCGATGGTCTCCGATGGTCTCCGATGGTCTCTGGTGGTCTCCGATGGTCTTCGATGGTCTCCGGTGGTCTCCGATGGTCTTCGATGGTCTCCGATGGTCTCCGGTGGTCTCCGGTGGTCTCTGGTGGTCTCCGGTGGTCTCCGGTGGTCTCTGGTGGTCTCCGGTGGTCTCCGATGGTCTCCGGTGGTCTCCGGTGGTCTCTGGTGGTCTCTGGTGGTCTCCGATGGTCTCCGATGGTCTCTGTAAACCAGCTGCCTGCTTAGGTTGGTCTGAGTTTTTCTCCTTTGATTCTGCAGAGCTTCTTCAGCTTTGTTTACGTCTCAAAACCTTCTGAGTCTCTACTCTCCCCCCCTCCCCCCAGAGTCTCTACTCCCCCCCCCTCCCCCCAGAGTCTCTACTCCCCCCCCCAGTCTCTACTCTCCCCCCCCTCCCCCCAGAGTCTCTACTCCCCCCCCAGAGTCTCTACTCCCCCCCCAGTCTCTACTCTCCCCCCCCAGAGTCTCTACTCTCCCCCCCCAGTCTCTACTCTCCCCCCCAGAGTCTCTACTCCCCCCCCCTCCCCCCAGAGTCTCTACTCTCCCCCCCCAGAGTCTCTACTCCCCCCCCTCCCCCCAGAGTCTCTACTCTCCCCCCCCCAGAGTCTCTTCTACCCCCCCCAGAGTCTCTACCCCCCCCCCTCCCCCCAGAGTCTCTACTCTCCCCCCCCCAGAGTCTCTTCTACCCCCCCCAGAGTCTCCACTCCCCCCCTCCCCCCCCAGTCTCTACTCTCCCCCCCAGAGTCTCTACTCTACTCCCCCCCCAGTCTCTACTCTCCCCCCCCCAGAGTCTCTACTCCCCCCCCCCTCCCCCCCCAGAGTCTCTACTCTCCCCCCCCAGAGTCTCTACTCCCCCCCCCTCCCCCCAGAGTCTCTTCTACCCCCCCCCCCAGAGTCTCTACTCCCCCCCCTCCCCCCAGAGTCTCTACTCCCCCCCCCCAGAGTCTCTACTCTCCCCCCAGAGTCTCTACTCCCCCCCCCCCCTATCTGTACTACCAGAGTTATGTTGTTTCGGATATTTTTTAGAATATATTTCCAGACTTGTATTTCTTCTTGTTTTTTTTGTTCAGTTGCCATTATTGCACATATGTTTTACATTTCACTGCCTGAGACTCTCTTTGAGTCCGGAGTGAGTCCAGGTGGTCGCCGTGGTTACGGGTTTCCAGCAGCCGATCGATGAAGAGTAAAACTGAACTCTGAGTCTGATGATGACCTGCAGCCGCCGACTGTCAGTCACATGACACAGAGCAGGCTGCTGATTGGCTGCTCCCTCTCCCCAACCCTTTCACGTGCCGCAGGCGTGCAGTGGTGGTGCTGATGGTTACCGTGGTAACCGCTCATTTTGCAGAGGCTGTAGGTATATTCAATTTGTTTATGTGCTTACAGTGGATCAAAGTTCTTAGTTATGGGTCGCTGGTTTGATACAGAGCAGCTCGCTGAGGTCAGAACAGCCACAGAACAGGTGAGAAATAGGTGAGAACAGGTGAGAACAGCCAGAGAACAGGTGAGAACAAGTGAGAACAGCCAGAGAACAGGTGAGAACAGGTGAGAAAAAGTGAGAACAGCCAGAGAACAGGTGAGAACAGGTGAGAAACAGGTGAGAACAAGTGAGAACAGCCAGAGAACAGGTGAGAACAGGTGAGAACAGGTGAGAAACAGGTGAGAACAGGTGAGAAACAGGTGAGAACAGCCAGAGAACAGGTGAGAAACAGGTGAGAACAGCCAGAGAACAGGTGAGAAACAAGTGAGAACAGCCAGAGAACAGGTGAGAAACAGGTGAGAACAGCCAGAGAACAGGTGAGAACAGCCAGAGAACAGGTGAGAACAGGTGAGAACAGCCAGAGAACAGGTGAGAACAGGTGAAAACAGGTGAGAACAGCCAGAGAACAGGTGAGAACAGCCAGAGAACAGGTGAGAAACAGGTGAGAACAGGTGAAAACAGGTGAGAAACAGGTGAGAACAAGTGAGAACAGGTGAGAACAGCCAGAGAACAGGTGAGAAACAGGTGAGAACAGGTGAAAACAGGTGAGAAACAGGTGAGAACAGGTGAGAACAAGTGAGAACAGCCAGAGAATAAGTGAGAACAGCCAGAGAACAGGTGAGAACAGGTGAGAACAGCCAGAGAACAGGTGAGAACAGCCAGAGAACAGGTGAGAACAGGTGAGAACAAGTGAGAACAGCCAGAGAACAGGTGAGAACAGGTGAGAAACAGGTGAGAACAAGTGAGAACAGCCAGAGAACAGGTGAGAAACAGGTGAGAACAAGTGAGAACAGCCAGAGAACAGGTGAGAACAGGTGAGAACAGGTGAGAAACAGGTGAGAACAAGTGAGAACAGCCAGAGAACAGGTGAGAACAGGTGAGAACAGCCAGAGAACAGGTGAGAACAGGTGAGAAACAGGTGAGAACAGGTGAGAACAGCCAGAGAACAGGTGAGAACAGGTGAGAACAAGTGAGAACAGCCAGAGAACAGGTGAGAACAGCCAGAGAACAGGTGAGAACAGGTGAGAACAGCCAGAGAACAGGTGAGAAACAGGTGAGAACAGCCAGAGAACAGGTGAGAACAGGTGAGAACAAGTGAGAACAGCCAGAGAACAGGTGAGAACAGCCAGAGAACAGGTGAGAACAGGTGAGAACAGCCAGAGAACAGGTGAAAACAGGTGAGAAACAGGTGAGAACAAGTGAGAACAGCCAGAGAACAGGTGAAAACAGGTGAGAAACAGGTGAGAAAAAGTGAGAACAGCCAGAGAACAGGTGAGAACAGACACAGAACAGGTGAGAACAGACACAGAACAGGTGAGAACAGACACAGAACAGGTGAGAAACAGGTGAGAATAGACAAAGAACAGGTGAGAACAGGTGAGAACAGCCATATAAAAGGTGAGAACAGGTGATAAACAGTTGAGAAATGGTGAGAACAGCCACAAAACAGGTGAGAACAGGTGAAAAACAGGTGAGAAACAGGTGAGAACAGACACAAAACAGGTGAGAACAGGTTAGAACAGCCAGAGAACAGGTGAGAACAGGTGAGAACAGCCAGAGAACAGGTGAGAACAGACACAGAACAGGTGAGAACAGCAAGAGAACAGGTGAGAAAAGGTGAGAACAGACACAGAACAGGTGAGAACAGCCACAGAACAGGTGAAAAACAGGTGAGAAACAGGTGAGAGGAGGTGAGAAACAGGTGAGAGGAGGTGAGGAACAGGTGAGAAACAGGTGAGAGGAGGTGAGGAACAGGTGAGAGGAGGTGAGGAACAGGTGAGGAACAGGTGAGAAACAGGTGAGAACAGGTGAGAGGAGGTGAGGAACAGGTGAGGAACAGGTGAGAGGAGGTGAGGACAGGTGAGGAACAGGTGAGAGGAGGTGAGGACAGGTGAGGAACAGGTGAGAACAGGTGAGAGGAGGTGAGGACAGGTGAGGAACAGGTGAGAAACAGGTGAGAGGAGGTGAGGACAGGTGAGGAACAGGTGAGAACAGGTGAGAGGAGGTGAGGACAGGTGAGGAACAGGTGAGAAACAGGTGAGAGGAGGTGAGGACAGGTGAGGAACAGGTGAGAACAGGTGAGAGGAGGTGAGGAACAGGTGAGGAACAGGTGAGAGGAGGTGAGGACAGGTGAGGAACAGGTGAGAACAGGTGAGAGGAGGTGAGGACAGGTGAGGAACAGGTGAGAAACAGGTGAGAGGAGGTGAGGACAGGTGAGGAACAGGTGAGAACAGGTGAGAGGAGGTGAGGACAGGTGAGGAACAGGTGAGAACAGGTGAGAGGAGGTGAGGACAGGTGAGGAACAGGTGAGAAACAGGTGAGAGGAGGTGAGAAACAGGTGAGAGGAGGTGAGGACAGGTGAGAGGAGGTGAGGACAGGTGAGAGGAGGTGAGGACAGGTGAGAGGAGGTGAGGACAGGTGAGAGGAGGTGAGGACAGGTGAGAGGAGGTGAGGAACAGGTGAGGAACAGGTGAGAAACAGGTGAGAACAGGTGAGAGGAGGTGAGGACAGGTGAGGAACAGGTGAGAAACAGGTGAGAGGAGGTGAGAAACAGGTGAGAGGAGGTGAGGACAGGTGAGAGGAGGTGAGGACAGGTGAGAGGAGGTGAGGACAGGTGAGAGGAGGTGAGGACAGGTGAGGAACAGGTGAGAGGAGGTGAGAAACAGGTGAGAGGAGGTGAGGACAGGTGAGGAACAGGTGAGAAACAGGTGAGAGGAGGTGAGAAACAGGTGAGAGGAGGTGAGGAACAGGTGAGAGGAGGTGAGGACAGGTGAGAACAGGTGAGAAGGTGACATCAGACAGAGCCTCAGGTAAACACACCTGTAGGGACAGACGGGTGGAGGCATCCAGGGGTTCAAACTTCCATCCTCCCTCTCCGTCAAACTGCAGCAGGTGAGAGTGGTACTTCCTGTGAGAGAGAAGAAGAAGAGGTGTGTCAACTGCCAGCAGCTCGGAGCTCTGCTGCCCCCTGCAGGAGGAAGGCGGAGCCACGGCTCTGCTGCCCCCTGCAGGAGGAAGGCGGAGCCACGGCTCTGCTGCCCCCTGCAGGAGGAAGGCGGAGCCACGGCTCTGCTGCCCCCTGCAGGAGGAAGGCGGAGCCACGGCTCTGCTGCCCCCTGCATGTAGCCTGGGCGAAAGCCGACTGTTGACTCTGTCAAACAGTCTGGGAAAACCCAAGAAGAATCCGTTTCCATGGAGGGTGGGACCTTACCCAGCAACTTAAATTCATTGGAGTTCCCTTAACCAATCAGTAATGTTTAGAAAGGACGTAGGTTATGCGCCGAGGTTCATGCTTACTCTCGCGAGGCTCTAGCTCGCGAATCACGCTTCCCACATCCGCTTTCATTATACCGGTACCATTTGATAAATCAAACTTTTCCCAAAGCCAGTTGGAAGGAGAGCTACGACATCCTTGCCACTAACAAAATTGACGAGGCATTCCTCTTGCTCTCGTTTTAATTGTGTAATGCTCTCCAGAGCTGAGACAACTTCATGGATAGCTTCTAGCGTTCTTCCGTCGCCATGTTTATTTCCGCTGCGGTTGAACTACAATTATATGGACTACAATGGACTCCGCGCGTGAGTTCTGCGTCACCACTCGCAACTGTTTGCTGATTGGCAAAACACTGAGCGAACCGAGGTAGGGGGTTGGGCCAGACTATGTGCGGAGCCAAAATCTTTAGGCGGAAGTACGTAGGATGGCGTCGCCAGGCTACCCTGCATGAGGAAAGCGAAGCCACGGCTCTGCTGCCCCCTGCAGGAGGAAAGCGGAGCCACGGCTCTGCTGCCCCCTGCAGGAGGAAGGCGGAGCCACTGCTCTGCTGCCCCCTGCAGGAGGAAAGCGAAGCCACGGCTCTGCTGCCCCCTGCAGGAGGAAGGCGGAGCCACGGCTCTGCTGCCCCCTGCAGGAGGAAAGCGGAGCCACGGCTCTGCTGCCCCCTGCAGGAGGAAAGCGAAGCCACGGCTCTGCTGCCCCCTGCAGGAGGAAGGCGGAGCCACGGCTCTGCTGCCCCCTGCAGGAGGAAAGCGGAGCCACGGCTCTGCTGCCCCCTGCAGGAGGAAAGCGGAGCCACGGCTCTGCTGCCCCCTGCAGGAGGAAGGCGGAGCCACTGCTCTGCTGCCCCCTGCAGGAGGAAGGCGGAGCCACTGCTCTGCTGCCCCCTGCAGGAGGAAAGCGGAGCCACGGCTCTGCTGCCCCCTGCAGGAGGAAAGCGGAGCCACTGCTCTGCTGCCCCCTGCAGGAGGAAGGCGGAGCCACGGCTCTGCTGCCCCCTGCAGGAGGAAGGCGGAGCCACGGCTCTGCTGCCCCCTGCAGGAGGAAGGCGGAGCCACGGCTCTGCTGCCCCCTGCAGGAGGAAGGCGGAGCCACGGCTCTGCTGCCCCCTGCAGGAGGAAGACGGAGCCACGGCTCTGCTGCCCCCTGCAGGAGGAAGGCGGAGCCACGGCTCTGCTGCCCCCTGCAGGAGGAAGACGGAGCCACGGCTCTGCTGCCCCCTGCAGGAGGAAGTCGGAGCTTTATGCTGTTCTTTTGAATGTCTTTATGTAAAGTACATTGAGTTGCTTGTGGTATGAAATGCGCTGTATAAATAAAGATGATCACTTATTGATTGGTCCTCACAGAGACAGAATACATGTGTGTGTTTACTGACCACAGGGAGGGTCTGTGGGTGATTGACAGCAGAGCAATCCCAGCATCTTTTGCTGCCTGAAAGATGGTTCCCTCCACATCGATGCTGACGGCGCTGGTGCACTCATCCAGGAGGGCATACCGCGGGCTGGCCGAGAGACATTCACAAAACACAGAGACACAGAGAGAGAGATGATCAGAGTGGAATGAAACGTGATTACCAATCAGAGATCCCCATCCTGAAAGCCTCTGTGATGTCATCCAGGAGGAGGAGCCAGTCTGGAAGAACTGATGTTTCTAAATAAACCCGGACTAACTAACCCTACAGAACCGGCAACCCTAACCCGACCCTTCTGATGGAGGTTTGTTCCTGGTTCTGGTACCGATGGAGGTTTCTTCCTCTTAAAGGGAGCTCAGGACGGGGGATTGGATCAGAGAGAAGTTTCAGTGAATCTGTTGGTTTCCTGAGCTGTTTTAATTGGCTCTGAATGAATGAATTGGACTAATTTTGAATTTAATGAATTGGAACTAATTGGATTATGATTACAATGAATAGGACTCTAATTGGCTTGAATTGGAATGTATCATTTAAGTCTTGAGATGACATCTGATGTGTTTTGGCTGTTCAAATAAACCGGACACCAGTCCGTCCTATGAGCAGTTACCGGTGGTAGAACATGCGAGCCATCCCCATCCTCTGCTTCTCTCCTCCTGACAGAACGTCCTTCCAGTCGCTGACCGACTCCCAACCTGAGACACACGCAGACAGGGTTACTATGGTAACACCACAGTAGGGTTACTATGGTAACACCACAGTATGGTTACTATGATAACACCACAGTATGGTTACTATGGTAACACCACAGTAGGGTTACTAAGGTAACACCACAGTAGGGTTACTAAGGTAACACCACAGTAGGGTTACTATGGTAACACCACAGTATGGTTACTATGGTAACACCACAGTAGGGTTACTAAGGTAACACCACAGTAGGGTTACTATGGTAACACCACAGTAGGGTTACTATGGTAACACCACAGTAGGGTTACTAAGGTAACACCACAGTAGGGTTACTAAGGTAACACCACAGTAGGGTTACTATGGTAACACCACAGTAGGGTTACTATGGTAACACCACAGTAGGGTTACTATGGTAACATCACAGTAGGGTTACTATGGTAACACTACCGTAGGGTAACTATGGTAACACCACAGTAGGGTTACTATGGTAACACCACAGTATGGTTACTATGATAACACCACAGTAGGGTTACTATGGTAACACCACAGTATGGTTACTATGGTAACACCACAGTATGGTTACTATGGTAACACCACAGTAGGGTTACTATGGTAACACCACAGTAGGGTTACCATGGTAACACCACAGTAGGGTTACCATGGTAACACCACAGTAGGGTTACTATGATAACACTACAGTAGGGTTACTATGATAACACCACAGTATGGTTACTATGGTAACACCACAGTAGGGTTACTATGATAACACTACAGTAGGGTTACTATGGTAACACCACAGTATGGTTACAGGACCACACGTGTGCATGTTTACCTTCTTCTCTGTCCAGGATGTAACGCAGGTGCACGGTGCGCAGGATCTCCTCCAGGACGGAGTCCGTCAGCCCCTTCAGATCCATCTCCTCCGCTGAGTCCGGGTAGATCACCTGGTCTCTGAGGGTCCCCTCCGACATGTACGGCCTGCGTGGCGACACACCTGAGCTGTCACATGGTTACTATGGTAACCATAGGTGCTGGTGGCTGCAGCAGTGTTTCAGGGGGTACCTCTGAGGGATGTAGAACATGTGCTGTGGTTCTGGACGGTACAGGACTCCTCCGTATACGGGCCAGAGTCCACTGAGGATCCTGAACAGGGAACTCTTCCCGCAGCCGTTTGGACCTGTGATCAACACGTTCATGCCGTCATCCACCTGAAACACAAACAGCAACATGTAACCCGGTTCTGAGACATGTGAACCGGTTCTGGGACATGAGACCCGGTTCTGGGACATGAGACCCGGTTCTGGGACATGTGAACCGGTTCTGGGACATGTGAACCGGTTCTGGGACATGTGACCCTGTCCTGGTTTGTTCAAACCGGATCGGGCAGAACCGACGATGGTTACCTGGATGTTGAGGCTGGACACCACCACGTCTCCGGTCGGGGTGATGATTGGCAGGTTCTCACAGCGAATCCCCTTCTCCACACTGATCACATGACCTGCAGACATCATGAAAAACACATCAGCTTCCTGTTTGATGTGGGATTGGAGCAGGTGAGGCTGCATTTGGCCCAATCAGAAGTTCTTTGGTTCTGTTACAAAGAGCAGAACTGCCTGGACTTTGTTTTTCTGTCCGAACAGAAGCAGCAGAACTCACCTCGGATGTCCAGCGGGCCGCAGACTCTCTGCCCGTGCTGAATCACCGCCGCTCCTGATGACGCCGGCTCTTCTTCTCTGTCTTCAGACCGGCGGTAGATTCCTCGATTCACGTCCTCAAACACGTCGAACATCTCAGAGACCCGGGAGGTGTAGCCCGCCAGCTCCGTCACCTGCAGGGTCAGACGGGTGGATCGGCGTTACGTCACCTGACGAGGACTCTGGGAGGGGGGCGTGGCTTACTGAGAGGTTGAGGGGAGGGGGGCGTGACTTACTGACCTCCTTGTAGGAGCTCATGATTCTCTCCACGGCGTCAGCAGCAGCGTTCAGGAGGTTCCTGGCTGTGGTGAACGCCTGCGTCCGCTCGCTCACAAGCTCCTCCTCCTTCATCCCCATGGCCGCCTGCTTCACCTCCTCAGAGTCTGCGCACATCAGAGGTCAGAGGTCACCTGGGCGGGTCACCGCAGGTTAACAGGGTCACACAAAGTGCGTTTACCATATTTGGAATATCCCGTGGCGGTGATGATGGGCATGGCAACCATCACCAGACCAGAGGCGCTCCACACATACTTCATGAGGAACTGTTCCAGCATGATGTACCAGAGACGCTTCAGCAGGATCAGGTTGATCTGAGAGGACAGCGCCGAGTAGCTGCGCTGCAGCTGGGCCATCTCCACCTGCGAATCAAACGCACCCCGACGTGTCAGACGGGTTAGTCTCCACCTGCGAATCAAACGCACCCCGACGTGTCAGACGGGTTAGTCTCCACCTGCGAATCAAACGCACCCCGACGTGTCAGACGGGTTAGTCTCCACCTGCGAATCAAACGCACCCCGACGTGTCAGACGGGTTAGTCTCCACCTGCGAATCAAAAGCACCCCGACATGTCAGACGGGTTAGTTTCCACCTGCGAATCAAACGCACCCCGACGTGTCAGACGGGTTAGTCTCCACCTGCGAATCAAACGCATCCGATGTGTCAGACGAGTTAGTCTCCACCTGCGAATCAGGTGGAGACTAACCCTACAGATCCTAACCCTACAGACCCCTGCTACCCTAACCCTACAGATCCCGGCGACCCTAACCCTACAGACCCCTGCTACCCTAACCCTACAGATCCCGGCGACCCTAACCCTACAGACCCCGGCGACCCTAACCCTACAGATCCCGGCGACCCTAACCCTACAGACCCCGGCGACCCTAACCCTAGAGACCCCTGCGACCCTAACCCTACAGATCCCGGCGACCCTAACCCTACAGACCCCTGCTACCCTAACCCTACAGATCCCGGCGACCCTAACCCTACAGATCCCGGCGACCCTAACCCTACAGACCCCTGCTACCCTAACCCTACAGATCCCGGCGACCCTAACCCTACAGACCCCGGCGACCCTAACCCTACAGATCCCGGCGACCCTAACCCTACAGACCCCGGCGACCCTAACCCTAACCCTAGAGACCCCTGCGACCCTAACCCTACAGATCCCGGCGACCCTAACCCTACAGATCCCAGCGACCCTAACCCTACAGACCCCGGCGACCCTAACCCTACAGATCCCAGCGACCTTAACCCTACAGACCTCGGCGACCCTAACCCTACAAATCCCGGCGACCCTAACCCTACAGACCCCTGCGACCCTAACCCTACAGACCCCGGCGACCTTTGCCCTACAGACCCCGGCGACCCTAACCCTACAGATCCCGGCGACCCTAACCCTACAGACCCCTGCTACCCTAACCCTACAGATCCCGGCGACCCTAACCCTACAGATCCCAGCGACCCTAACCCTACAGACCCCGGCGACCCTAACCCTACAGATCCCAGCGACCTTAACCCTACAGACCTCGGCGACCCTAACCCTACAAATCCCGGCGACCCTAACCCTACAGACCCCTGCGACCCTAACCCTACAGATCCCGGCGACCCTAACCCTACAGATCCCAGCGACCCTAACCCTACAGACCCCGGCGACCCTAACCCTACAGATCCCAGCGACCTTAACCCTACAGACCTCGGCGACCCTAACCCTACAAATCCCGGCGACCCTAACCCTACAGACCCCTGCGACCCTAACCCTACAGACCCCGGCGACCTTTGCCCTACAGACCCCGGCGACCCTAACCCTACAGATCCCGGCGACCCTAACCCTACAGACCCCTGCTACCCTAACCCTACAGATCCCGGCGACCCTAACCCTACAGACCCCTGCTACCCTAACCCTACAGATCCCGGCGACCCTAACCCTACAGACCCCGGCGACCCTAACCCTACAGATCCCGGCGACCCTAACCCTACAGACCCCGGCGACCCTAACCCTAGAGACCCCTGCGACCCTAACCCTACAGATCCCGGCGACCCTAACCCTACAGACCCCTGCTACCCTAACCCTACAGATCCCGGCGACCCTAACCCTACAGATCCCGGCGACCCTAACCCTACAGACCCCTGCTACCCTAACCCTACAGATCCCGGCGACCCTAACCCTACAGACCCCTGCTACCCTAACCCTACAGATCCCGGCGACCCTAACCCTACAGACCCCGGCGACCCTAACCCTACAGATCCCGGCGACCCTAACCCTACAGACCCCGGCGACCCTAACCCTAACCCTAGAGACCCCTGCGACCCTAACCCTACAGATCCCGGCGACCCTAACCCTACAGATCCCAGCGACCCTAACCCTACAGACCCCGGCGACCCTAACCCTACAGATCCCAGCGACCCTAACCCTAACCCTACAGACCTCGGCGACCCTAACCCTACAAATCCCGGCGACCCTAACCCTACAGACCCCTGCGACCCTAACCCTACAGACCCCGGCGACCTTTGCCCTACAGACCCCGGCGACCCTAACCCTACAGATCCCGGCGACCCTAACCCTGCAGACCCCGGCGACATTAACCCTACAGATCCCGGCGACCCTAACCCTACAGACCCCGGCGACATTAACCCTACAGATCCCGGTGACCCTAACCCTACAGACCCCTGCGACCCTAACCCTACAGACCCCGGCGACATTAACCCTACAGACCCCTGCGACATTAACCCTACAGATCCCGGTGACCCTAACCCTACAGATCCCGGTGACCCTAACCCTACAGATCCCGGTGACCCTAACCCTACAGATCCCGGTGACCCTAACCCTACAGACCCCGGCGACATTAACCCTACAGATCCCGGTGACCCTAACCCTACAGACCCCTGCGACCCTAACCCTACAGACCCCTGCGACATTAACCCTACAGATCCCGGTGACCCTAACCCTACAGACCCCGGCGACATTAACCCTACAGACCCCTGCGACCCTAACCCTACAGATCCCGGTGACCCTAACCCTACAGATCCCGGCGACCCTAACCCTACAGACCCCGGCGACCCTAACCCTACAGACCCCGGCGACCCTAACCCTGCAGACCCCGGCGACCCTAACCCTACAGACCCCGGCGACATTAACCCTACAGACCCCGGCGACCCTAACCCTACAGACCCCGGCGACCCTAACCCTACAGACCCCGGCGACCCTAACCCTACAGACCACCTCGTGTTCGCCAGCGGGCGCTGCTCACCTCGTGTTCGCCAGCGGGCGGCACTCACCTTGTGTCCGCCGTAGAAGGCGATCTCCTCAGAATTGGTGATGATGCGTGAGTGCATGTGGCGCAGGTCTCCCTTCCTCTTCGCCTCCTCGGACACCAACCTCCCGAAGTGAGGCGAGCAGGAGCGCAGGACTTTAGCGGTGAGCACCACCACCAGGCCGGCGATGGCGGCGGGCCACGTGGTGTCGGCTCCTTTGGGAGGAAGACGTTCAGACAAACTAATAAAACCACATCCACCTTCACCTGAGGCATGCTAACGGGCGTACCTTTAGCCTCATGCTAACAGGCGTACCTTAAGCCTCATGCTAACGGGCTTACCTTTAGCCTCATGCTAACGGGAGTACCTTTAGCCTCATGTTATCGGGCGTACCTTTAGACTGGGCGGTGCGCAGCAGGGTGTAGCAGGTGACCACCACATCCAGGATGGGCTTCGTCAGATTGGAGTACAGGTGAGCGACGGACGCCGAAAACATGACGATGTCCTCGGTCAGAGACTGATCAGGATTGGTCAGACGGCCGTCCATGTTGCTGACGCCGTAATAAGTCTGTGGACAGAGAGGAAATCTGATTTAGAGGTCCTCAGGTGGGGCACAGGTGCATTAATATACAGGTGGGGCACAGGTGCATTAATATACAGGTGGGACACAGGTGGGGCACAGGTGGGGCACAGGTGCATTAATACACAGGTGGGACACAGGTGGGGCACAGGTGCATTAATATACAGGTGTTTGTGTGTCCTGATGAGCCAATGAAACAGTCTAACCCTGCCTCACCTGGGAGCAACTCTTACCTGGTTGGTGAAGTACAGCTGGTAGGCGTGGTTGACCAATCGGCTCCTGAAGCTGAGGGACAGCTGACCTTCCAGGTATCTGATGGCACTGTTGATGAAAGTTGCAGGAACTGCAACAAGAAGCCATTTGGAGAGCTGCAACAAGAAGGCTTGAGGATCCTTCTGCACGATACACCTGACGATCACACCTGAGGGATCAATGCCACTGATTACTGTCAGGTGCAGACAGGTGGAGACAGGTGGAGACAGGTGAAGACAGGTGGAGAAAGGTGAAGACAGGTGGAGACAGGTGGAGAAAGGTGGAGACAGGTGGAGACAGGTGGAGAAAGGTGAAGACAGGTGGAGAAAGGTGGAGACAGGTGGAGACAGGTGGAGAAAGGTGAAGACAGGTGGAGAAAGGTGGAGACAGGTGGAGAAAGGTGCAGACAGGTGGAGACAGGTGCAGACAGGTGGAGACAGGTGAAGACAGGTGGAGAACGGTGGAGACAGGTAAAACGAGGTTCTGACCATCTAAGGAGGCGACGTAGATGGACAGGAAGGTTCTGGACATCAGGGTGATGGAGTGCAGTGTGAGCAGACCGAACTCTTTACACAGTAACCGTGGAAACAGGAGCTTCAACAGGTGAGACAGCCTGACAGCGAAGTCTTTGTTCACTGATGGAGACCTGAGGACGATCAGAACACAGATTAGCAGGTGAGCAGGTGAGCAGGCGAACAGGTGAACAGGTGAACAGGTGAGCAGGTGAGCAGGCGAGCAGGTGAGCAGGTGAACAGGTGAACAGGTGAGCAGGTAAACAGGTGAGCAGATGAACAGGTAAAGAGGTAAACAGGTGAGCAGGTGAGCAGGTAAACAGGTGAGCAGATGAACAGGTGAGCAGGTAAACAGGTGAACAGGTGAGCAGGTAAACAGGTGAGCAGGTAAACAGATGAGCAGATGAACAGGTAAACAGGTGAGCAGGTGAGCAGGTAAACAGGTGAGCAGGTGAACAGGTAAACAGGTGAACAGGTGAGCAGGTGAACAGGTGAACAGGTAAACAGGTGAGCAGGTGAACAGGTAAACAGGTGAGCAGGTAAACAGGTGAGCAGGTGAACATGTGAGCAGGTGAACAGGTGAGTAGGTGAACAGGTGAGCAGGTAAACAGGTGAACAGGTGAGCAGGCGAACAGGTAAACAGGTGAACAGGTGAGCAGGTGAGCAGGCGAACAGGTAAACAGATGAGCAGGTGAGCAGGTGAGCAGCTGAACATGTGAGCAGGTGAACAGGTAAACAGGTGAGCAGGTAAACAGGTGAGCAGGTGAACAGGTGAGCAAATGAACAGGTGAGCAGGTAAACAGGCGAACAGGTAAACAGGTGAGCAGGTGAGCAGGCGAACAGGTAAACAGGTGAGCAGGTGAACATGTGAGCAGGTGAACAGGTAAACAGGTGAGCAGGTGAACAGGTGAGCAGGTGAGCAGGTGAACAGGTGAGCAGGTGAACAGGTGAGCAAATGAACAGGTGAACAGGTGAGCAGGTAAACAGGTGAGCAGGTGAACAGGTGAGCAAATGAACAGGTGAGCAGGCGAACAGGTAAACAGGTGAGCAGGTGAGCAGGTAAACAGGTGAGCAGGCGAACAGGTAAACAGGTGAGCAGGTGAGCAGCTGAGCAGGTGAACATGTGAGCAGGTGAACAGGTAAACAGGTGAGCAGGTGAACAGGTGAGCAGGTGAGCAGTTAAACAGGTGAGCAGGTGAGCAGGCGAACAGGTAAACAGGTGAGCAGGTAAACAGGTCAGCAGGTGAACAGGTGAACAGGTGAACAGGTGAGCAGGTGAGCAGGTGAACAGGTGAGCAGGTAAACAGGTGAACAGGTGAGCAGGTGAACAGGTGAACAGGTGAGCAGGTGAGCAGGTAAACAGGTGAACAGGTGAGCAGGTGAACAGGTGAGCAGGTAAACAGGTGAACAGGTGAACAGGTAAACAGGTAAACAGGTGAACAGGTGAACAGGTGAGCAGGTGAGCAGGTGAGCAGGTAAACAGGTGAACAGGTGAGCAGGTGAACAGGTGAACAGGTGAGCAGGTGAGCAGGTAAACAAGTGAACAGGTGAACAGGTGAGCAGGTAAACAGGTGAACAGGTGAGCAGGTAAACAGGTGAGCAGGTGAACAGGTGAACAGGTGAGCAGGTGAACAGGTGAGCAGGTGAACAGGTGAACAGGTGAACAGGTGAGCAGGTGAACAGGTGAACAGGTGAGCAGGTAAACAGGTGAACAGGTAAACAGGTGAGCAGGTGAGCAGGTAAACAGGTGAACAGGTGAACAGGTGAGCAGGTGAACAGGTGAGCAGGTAAACAGGTGAGCAGGTAAACAGGTGAACAGGTGAGCAGGTGAACAGGTGAACAGGTGAACAGGTGAGCAGGTAAACAGGTGAGCAGGTAAACAGGTGAACAGGTGAACAGGTGAGCAGGTGAGCAGGTGAACAGGTGTTTCACACAGAAACACTCACCTGGACTCCATCTTCCTCTTCTTCTTCTCTTCTCCAGCATCGTTCACACCGTTGACTTCGTTCGCCGGTACTTTAGCTCCGCCCACCTGGCCACGCGCTCCCCTCTGGACAAACAAACACACCCTCAGTCACCTACAGTGTGTGTTCCTCACCTGTGGGGCTGTGTGCAGATATGTCTCACCTGTAGTCTCCTCCACACATATGGAGACAGCTTTTTCACGGCATAGGCAGCGAGCAGGATGGCGCTGAGCTTCCTGAGTCTGGAGCTCCGCCTCAGCTGAGCTGGCAGCTTCTCATAGGTCAGCTGCATGGTGACAGGTGGCCGACAGGTGTTCCACCAATCAGAGCGAGAAACAGACGCGTGTCACCGCAGGAGTCTGCTGCACCTGTTTCAGAGAGGTCGGCGTGCTCATCGCCAAGGAAACGTGACCTCAGGATGCGACGCCGCACCTGCACACAGGTGAGAAACAGGCTGATTGGTTCCACTGCTACTGATCAATCAGGTTGATCAGGTGACCTTTGACCCCCTAAGCTTAAAAAAAAAAAGACGACCAATCATGAAACTTCTGACAGTAAATTAAAAAGATTTGGACAGTTTTAATGTTCATATTTTTAGGAATACAGAGTTCACTGATCATCACATAAGTAATTTTATTAGTTTGGGTCAGTTAGGGGTCAGTTAGGGGTTAGTTTGGGTCAGTTAGGGGTTAGTTTGGGTCAGTTAGGGGTCAGTTAGGGTCAGTTTGGGTCAGTTAGCGGTCAGTTAGGGTCAGTTTGGGGTCAGTTAGGGGTCAGTTAGGGGTCAGTTAGGGGTTAGTTTGGGTCAGTTAGGGGTCAGTTAGGGTCAGTTTGGGGTCAGTTTGGGTCAGTTAGGGGTCAGTTAGGGGTCAGTTTGGGTCAGTTAGGGGTCAGTTAGGGGTTAGTTTGGGTCAGTTAGGGGTCAGTTAGGGGTCAGTTTGGGTCAGTTAGGGTCAGTTAGGGGTCAGTTTGGGTCAGTTAGGGGTCAGTTTGGGTCAGTTAGGATTTGTTTTTGTTTTAACTCTTTACTCCTAAAATAAATGTTGAGTTTTCTTCAGTATTTGTCTCAGGCTCTCTGTTATCCCTGTCAAGCCACAAAGTCTTTTGAAATGAAGAGGTCAAAATTGAATGTCGTAGGGGAAAACACTACTCAAAGCAAAACTAATACGGCTCCAAAATTTATAAATGTACTAGTTTGCCTCAATTAGTGAGAAATAATGTGCCTGTGAGCACTGGGGGCTGGGCCCCCCTAAAGACCAGATCCTAAAACCGCCCCTGGGCTAAATAAATTAAGCGTGGGGGGGTCATAAGCATCTCCCTGAAATGAGTTTTTGGAACTTGGGATGTCTGGCAGTGGGAGGACCCCCCCCCCCCCGGCCCGTTTCGGTTCGAACAAAGTTCTGAGAGTGTGAATGAGCTGAAGCCGAACTTTGTTCCACTCATTCCAGGCAGTGAGGGGATGATACATGGACCGGGTTCTGCTGACAGGCCGAACCGGAGCTTCGGGTTCTGGGTGCTTAACCCGGGAAGAGCCGTGGCGGAACCTCGGTGACCTGTTGAGTTTCGCCCCGGTTCCGTTCACTCCTCACCGGCCTCTGAACAGCGGTGAACAGCCGCTCACCGAATTCTAACAGAACCAGAACAACAGACCGTGTTACCGAGCCGGACCGGAACCGTCTGTCGGACCGAGCCGGACCGGAACTCTGTCGGACCGCGCAGCGGTGCTAACGGCAGCTAACGGCTAACAGGAACTTTGTTGTTTCTCTGATGTCAACACAAACGGGCTGAAAGTTTCCGCTCTAACCGGAACCTCCGGGCCCAACTCTCCCCCACCGGGACCGCCCGGAACCGCCCGGAACCGCCCGGTGACACCGAACCTTACCTCATCACCGGGCCCGTGCAGGTCGCGCGTGTGTCCGGGGGAGCGTTCCAAAGTTCAGCCGGTGCACCTGAAGGTCGGGCCGCGTCCCAACACTGTTCCGAAACACACTCCGCCCCGTTTCTCCGCCTCTGTGGGGACGCGCAGTTATATAACGGACCCAGGAAGCCGGAGACCCGCGCAGTTTGAACGGGTTTGAGTTCTTCCTGGTCCGGTTCCGTCGGTCTGAGCAGCACCGGCCGAATATAAAACACTTCTGAAGGGGGCCAGTGCAGATCAAAGTCAAAGTCAACTTTATTGTCAAATCTGTATACGTACAGGACATACACTCAGTAGCGCAGCGGTAGCATTTAACTTAACTTAACACTTTAATACAAGGCAGAAATAAACTATGGTAACCGGTAAACAGAGTGACAGCACAATGTGGATATATATATATATATATATATATATCCACACAAAGTCTCTGATATTGACATCAGAGTAAAGTGGCATATGCAGAAGTAAGTAAAAAAAATATGTTTATGTGCAAAGTAAATGTAAAGGTCCTTGATGTATTAAAATTATGGTATGCAGTGGATCTGGAGTAGTGCAAGTATAACAGTAGTGCAAGTTGAATGTTCAGATTTGTACAGAGATGAGTGCAAAAACAGTTCTTAATGAGTTCGGTGTTGAATTTGTGAGTTATGTAGAGTCATTAGCCCCTTTCACACTGCGACCCGCTATCTTAGCGGGTCCAAATTGCACCTTCGACCCGCGTCGAGCAATGTGAACGCTCTGCGTGTTGGTGACCCGTGTCGCCTGAAGCCGAGTTCAGGGGGCGTGGCCTAGTGGCAGAGCGTCACACCAAACACAGAAAATGCTGGGCGTGTACAATGACGTAGGCACAAGCCATGCGTCGGAGGTAGGGTGAAATACACCTGTCTGCATCAAATGTTCAAACCAACGATGGCGGGACACCTTGAGGACTCGTTTTTGCAATGCAGTTCATGGAGATGTTACTTTACGGTGCGTCTTGCTGCGTGGGAAACCGAGCTCTCCCATCTTTCTCGCCAGCCCTTCCAGCAGAGGTCCATCTTTCACCGTCCCCGACATGTGGCGGTAAATAACGTCCTCTGCTCGGAGGCTGAGGAGCTCGCGGACCTCCTTGTCTCCCCAGTTGGCCATCTTCAAAAATGTCTCCAACTTGATGTAGGCTAAAACAGAGTAAAACTTGTCCTCACCTGTCGCTGTTGTTCTGAATCAGCTGTCCATTCTGTCTTTTAAACTCCTCACGTCACGCCCACGTCCGACCCGCGTCGATTGCGTTCACATCAAACTCGGCTCGGCAGAAAGACTAGGGTCCGACGCGGGTCGAAAGGCGAGTCGAGTTGACGCGGCAGCCCGGGTCGGCAGTGTGAACACAACAGCGGACACGCTAAAGTCGCGAATTAAACGCGGGTTATTTGGCAGTGTGAAAGGGGCTTTTGATTCAGACGTGTGTTTTAAGATGAGGTCAGAGAGGCAGAGCAGGGAGGGAGTTGATCCCCCTGACTGCCTGTGATGAACCCTGTGATGAACACTCAACCCTAACCCCCCCCCAGCAAAATATCAGCAAGCTCCCAGTTGTACTGGGAACATGTCCTGTTTGGGTTTCAACTAAGTGGCAAATGAATCCCAAGGTTTTCTTTGTTCATTTCTTTATTTCTTTATTAATTATCAAAGCAAAGTTTCACATACACAAATGCAAATTTTTTAAAAGAAAACCACATTTCTATGTTTTTTTGATTGAATTAAAGCAATACTTGCTCACAATTAAACCTTCAACTAATCATAAAGCAAAAACAACAATATGGGCTTGTTCCCAACTTGGGATTATGGACGAACTGTTGTCCTAAATCTTTGTTTTTTTTATTCATTTATTTTTTTTACACGAGACTCCTCGGCACATATGTCAGTTTGTTCAATAGTTATCTTTTTGCAAGAGTTTTGTGACTGTTATTCTCTTATTATTGTTCTTATCCTTATGCTCCCCGTAGCTGGCTTTTTTTGACGTTATGTACACATTTAAATGTCGTTACTCTGCTTTGTTGCAAATAAAGTTCTTAAAAAAAAAAGTTTTAAAACTTCCATATCCCAGAGTTCCTGAACACATAATCTTCAGATCAGGGGCTCATATTTTGAGAATCTGCCCCATAAGTCCTTCCTGTTGGGCCACACAGCAGAAACTCTGCTGCTGTTTGGGAACTAAAGGTTGAGCAGAAGCATCTAATAATAAAACAATAATAATATCCAGCTGTGTGTTATTGAGTTGTTATGGTTACAGAGACCCTCACCTCCAGATCAGAGCTCACGTATAACAGCTTTGAGATAATAATAAGTTCTGTTCTGACCTTTTTACACTTTGGACCACCTTTAAAATGTCTCAGTGTGCTCAGTTTACTCTGAAACTCTCAAAGATGTTCAGAAATGATGCTCCAACACAAACACACAACTACTACAAACCTAAGTCTGTCCTCATTTTTAACATCTGGATCTTAGAAAATAAATCTGCTTTTGTAAGTAAATTAATTCCGACTGAAATAGAACCATCAAATGATGAAAATCGGGATCTCATTTACCCCTTTAGCCCTTTACCCATTTACCCTATACCCCTTTAGCCCTTTACCCATTTACCCTATACCCATTTACCCCTTTAACCCTATACCCATTTACCCCTTTAACCCATTTACCCCTTTATCCCTTTACCCATTTACCCCTTTAGCCCTTTAACCCTATACCCATTTACCCCTTTAACCCATTTACCCCTTTAGCCCTTTACCCATTTACCCCTTTAGCCCTTTAACCCTATACCCATTTACCCCTTTAATCCATATACCCATTTACCCCTTTAACCCATTTACCCCTTTATCCCTTTACCCATTTACCCCTTTAGCCCTTTAACCCTATACCCATTTACCCCTTTAACCCATTTACCCCTTTAGCCCTTTACCCATTTACCCCTTTAGCCCTTTAACCCTATACCCATTTACCCCTTTAATCCATTTACCCCTTTAGCCCTTTACCCATTTACCCCTTTAGCCCTTTACCCTAACCTCCAAATAAAAACTGAAAGCTGAACATTGAGTCTTTACCTTCAAACAGCCTTTAAACTCGCTGCCTTTGTCCTCAGAAATATGGTAAAGCAGCAGCCAGTCCTTCTTCTTCTTCTGGTGTAAACGGGAGCTGCTGACAGCCCGGCTCCTCTGAGCGTTAAACTCCAGGCTGTTCAGGGTCAAAGCTTTTTTACAAAGCTTCCACAGAGGAGACGTTCCACCTTTAAACGGTGAAACAGTGAAACAATAAGTATCCAACAGAGACTTTGTAGCTTCTGTAACAGCCTTCGTTTCAGCAGCAGCTACATCAGCTCTGACTGAGACGTTCTGTTTAGCTGAATAAGAACAAAGACGACCTTCCTTTAAATATAAATAACTATAAAGCTGTGTTTGGGATCAATGGGCCTCATGCAGGAACATTTTCCTATTTTTAATTCTAAATTTCTCACTTTTTTGGTACGAAGGTCTCGTACGAACACGCCACATCAGGTTCAAACGCTCTGAACTTGGGAAAAAGTGTGTAAACGACCTGCGTAAATGATGAATCCCACCCGTGCGTATCTAAGTGCACGTGCACGAGGATAGTAGATGGACGTGTGGTGGAATTGGGTTTGATCGGCGTGTTTTTCTCTGGAGTTGTGGCTCCAGCAAGCTGAATATTAGCAGCAGCACAGTCCTTGGTGATCTAAATCGCGATGTCAGCCATTCATCTGTCTCCACGGTCTCGGAACACACGCTCTCTTCAAAGAGCACTAAGGCATCCAAAAGCAGAAAGTCAGCCGCTGGTTACGCTTCCCATTGACCTTGTTATATACAGATTCAAATTAACCTTCAATTAGTGCATCATTTAAGTCAAACAGAATAATGTCAGCATCATTATGGGATATAATGTATATATTTATTTATGTTTGCTTCAGAAGAAATTAAATATAGGGTTAGGACTCTAAGGAACACCCTTGCACCCCTTTCTTTCTAAACTTTATTTTTGGGATCCGCGTGGCCCGGGCCGGGAGTGGGCCCGGCGGCGCGCCCCCTCTGGGGGGTGCTGCTCCTGGGCCACCCCCCACGGCATTAATAAATGACCGCCCCCGCAGGCCCCTCTCGCTCCTCTGCCCTGGTGCTCTGCCTGGGGATCGAACCCTGACCTCTGGTGGGGGAGACCATTTCTCTTACCTCTACACTATCCTTCCCTACAGTTCAGTAGGCCAGTGCACATGATTTTAACCCAAACCCATAACCCTAAAGGCGCTAGCATGGTTGACGCGTCTGTCACGGCGGTGGCGGACCGTGACGTCAAAATGACGTTTCAGGCCTGGCGCTTGCCTTGAAAAGACGGCGCAGCGCGGTGTCGTGCAGTCGATTTTTGTAACTTGGCGGCGCCACCAACGACAAACCGGATGGACCGATGTGAGACCAGGGTTAGGGTCAGTCAGGAGGTGCGTTTGTACAGGCAGCTGCACGAAACTGCAGTGAAACAGCACAGGGAGCACGTAAACTCCCCAAACTGGTGCACAGAGAGTGGCAGAACTTTGGGGAAAGAGGGAGAGTTCTGTAAGAATGTGTGGAAGAAGCTACGGGACAGATACGTGAAGGCAAAGAAGAGGGCAGAGACTCTGTTGATGCCGGGGGCTTCAAACCTTCACCTCCATTAACTGAATTAAAAAATTTAACTTATCCGAATACTGCAGCAGCATCATTAATGACAGTGTTCCTGCTCTTCATTGTGTTCTTCTCCACTTTCATGGTTGTAGAGTAGCGCTAACCTTCAGGTAGCAGCGCCACCTCTGTGACGGAGAAAATTGCAACTACTGGCGCATCGACTTGTGCCAGTATATATGGCGGGCACAAACCCTACTCCTACCCTAACCCTAACCTAATTAACCCTAACCCTAACCCCAACCCTAACCCTAACCCTACCCGAATCAGGGTCTGCATCCTCTTCCCCCCCTCCAACCCAATCCCTTGGACGGAGACGGCCTGGACCCACCTCATACACATACACACAAACATACATGCCCTACACCACACACACCTTCCTCACCACCACATCTCATACCATTTGTCTCCACCTTCTCACATCAAATTACTGGTTTACACAGATTAATAAAACATAACTTCTCTAGACTGCAGCTCCAACACCCCATTTTCAAGAACCACCGAATCATATCAGCCTATAGAAAACATATAAGCCTTCAATCCATCCTCACCAGATCCAAATACTCAGATCACAGACCCACACCCCAACTCAAACATAACCACTATTATAAGAATAGGAAATTCATCCATAACCCACATCTTGACACAGCTTTTCCCATTCTAGGCTCCTTATCCATCACCACCACCAACGCAGTTTACATCATTACATGCACACTTTGTCACAAACATTACATTGGGGAGACAAAACACTCAATCCACACCCGCCTCTCCCAACACCTCTATAACATTGGGGAAGGTCGACTCAACATCCCTCTGGTCCAACACTTCCAATCCCATTCATCTGCTTACCTGATCATATCCGGTCTACAGAACAACGACCGTTGGACTTGTGGGCAGAGGAAGAGAGCGGAGAAGATTTGGATTCACAGGCTTGGGACTCAACGATATATGATAGCCCACTCCTGCGGCACCTCCTGGCACGGTCCTCCCAAGCCTGTGCCTGCATTTTATGTGACCACACGGATCCCAATATTTTAACCGACGATATGGCAGAGGGGTTGGAGCCCCGGGTCTGCCTACGGGCGGACCGGGGTTCGATTCCCCTCCAGAACACGATGTTTTAATTTATAATTATATTTGTTTATTTCTTAACCTTATCTTAATTATTTATTTATCTTATCTATTTTATTGATTTAATTTATACTCTTAGGTAGTAATAGGGGACCCCTTGTTACTAACTTTTATTACCTTTTTATCGTGTGTTTTATTGTGTGGTTTTTAGCACTTTTTTTTACTATTAACACTTTATTCAGAACTTTACTAATTTAAGCACTTATGGGTCCCCTACCCCTCCCCTTGGTATTCTTTTTTTAAATTTATTACTTGTTGTATGTTTTATCTTATTTCTTTTTTATTTCTTTCTTAATTTAACTACAAAACAACAAACTGTCACAGAGAAACTGCTACACCTGGAGGCACATTCCTGCCATCCTTTTTTTCCCCTTCTTTTTTTAAAATTATTTTTATTTCTTGGGATCCGTGTGGCCCTGGCCGGGGGTGGATCCGGCGCTGCGCCCCCCCAGGGGGTGCGGCTGTTGGACCACACCCCGGCATTGATAGACTTTGACCCCTGCAGGCCCCTCTCTTTCCTCTGCCCTGGTGCTCTGCCTGGGGATCGAACCCACTCCTCTGGTGGGGAAGAACACCTTTTTTTTCATTTTCACCATCCTTCCCCACAGTTCAGATGGCCAGCGCATATGATTTTAACCCAATCCCATAACCCATAACCCTAACCCCAACCCTAACCCCAACCCTAACCCTACCCTAACCCTAACCCCAACCCTAACCAACCCTACCCTAACCCCAACCCTAACCAACCCTACCCTAACCAACCCTACCCCTAACCAACCCTACCCTAACCAACCCTAACCCCAACCCTAACCCTACCCTAACCAACCCTAACCCCAACCCCAACCCTAACCAACCCTACCCTAACCCCAACCCTAACCAACCCTACCCTAACCCCAACCCCAACCCCAACCCTAACCAACCCTACCCTAACCAACCCTAACCCCAACCCTAACCTAACCAACCCTAACCCCAACCCCAACCCTAACTAACCCTAACCCTAACCCTAACCAACCCTACCCTAACCCCAACCCCAACCCTAACCAACCCTACCCTAACCAACCCTAACCCTACCCTAACCAACCCTACCCTAACCCCAACCCCAACCCTAACCAACCCTAACCCCAACCCTAACCCTAACCCTAACCAACCCCAACCCTAACCAACCCTACCCTAACCCTAACCCACCCTCTGAGACTGAAGACAAAAAGAACACATTCACACCTTCTGTAATCTGACACAGCTGTTCTGATCTGTTCCACAACAAGAGACACATTGACTCCCGGGGCCGGATTCACAAAACTATTCTTAAGATAAATCTTAGGAAGATTCTTTAGAAAAAAACTAGGAAGTTCCTAAGATTTATCTTAAGTGAAATTCCTCAATATTTTTGTAAGAACAATGGCATTTCTTAGGAACTTCGTATTTTTATGACTTAAGAACTTCTTAGAATGTTGGGGAAAAAACAAGGTCAGTAATCAATTAATGTGTAGGCCTCTACATAGTCATTAAAAGTCAGTCAGTGTGTACATTATAGTCATTAATAAATAATCCACACTGCACGACTGTAGCGTAATGAAATGACTGTGATCCAAATGTCATGAAATGACTGATTAAATTATTAACTTAAATAGGCCTTGGCCTCATGATCTATGGTCAACATATCTCAGTGCTGTGGGCTACATTCAATAGCCTATATACTAAACACAGTGCTAAGGCCCATTGTAAATAATAGCTAACTATAAGTTGGAGCCTAATGTATATAACCTACCCAATATAATTAATAAAACATACACAAAAACATTGGTAAAAAACTTACATAAGTTTAAACAAAGGTTCTCTCTTTTTTGTAGAAATGTGTTGAAATAAATAATATTAGAGGCTTATCTTTTTTCTGTTGCTGTGTTAAGATGTGGTGAAGGGTTGTCTTAAAGTTAAGAGGAAAACTAAGAAGAATCTTAAGAACTAAGCTTTCAAGAATATCAATTATTCTTAACATCGTTCTTAAGACAAAAGATAACATGAAAGTTAAGAAAAAACTTAAGAATTTTATTTGTGAATATGGAATGTTCTTAGCTTTTTTCTTATGACAAAAGTTAAGATAAAAGTACCAGTTAAGAACTTTTTTTTTCTTAAGAATGCTTTGTGAATCCGGCCCCTGGACTCAGAACCTTCTCAGAGGTTCTGAGTTTGGTTCCCAGAACTGCAAACCGGGCCGGAGGCTTCCTTTCGTGGTTCAGTGACATCACAGCACACACTATGTTCAACATGTTTAATATAAAACCACAGAAACCAGAATCTAAGAGTTCCATCAGCCTTGCTGCCTCCACCTGGCCTCCACCCGCAGACAGGTGGAGGCCAGGTGCAGCTGCTCTTCCTCATCACTTCTTCTTCCTGACGACTGTCCAGCCATCGTCTTCGTCCTGAGGAGGAGGGGGGGGGCGGGTCCTGCTGACGGATGGACCCGAGGCCTCACACTCCATCACCTGCAGACAAAGTTCTGTTTAGTTCCAAAGGTTCAGAGGCAGAGCCTTCAGTTATCAGGCCCCTCTCTGTGGAACCAGCTGCCAGTTTGGGAGGCAGAGCCTTCAGTTATCAGGCCCCTCTCTGTGGAACCAGCTGCCAGTTTGGGAGGCAGAGCCTTCAGTTATCAGGCCCCTCTCTGTGGAACCAGCTGCCAGTTTGGGAGGCAGAGCCTTCAGTTATCAGGCCCCTCTCTGTGGAACCAGCTGCCAGTTTGGGAGGCAGAGCCTTCAGTTATCAGGCCCCTCTCTGTGGAACCAGCTGCCAGTTTGGGAGGCAGAGCCTTCAGTTATCAGGCCCCTCTCTGTGGAACCAGCTGCCAGTTTGGGAGGCAGAGCCTTCAGTTATCAGGCCCCTCTCTGTGGAACCAGCTGCCAGTTTGGGAGGCAGAGCCTTCAGTCATCAGGTGAAGCGTACCTGCGTTCCGCTGTCGTTCTCTTCGTCAGACTGCGTGGGCGGAGCCACGACCTGTACCCTCTGGGCCTTATTGTGCGTCAGAAGGTCAATGGCGTGTTTGAGCTGCTGCAGCGCCCCCTGCCGCCACTGAGCGAACATCTGCACCAGGCTGAGCGACACCTGCACACACATTAACACACGTTTAGCTGATAAAACTCAGAGAGGATGGGTGGTGTGTTGGTGAGCAGATGAACTGCAGGAGAACAGGTGTACCTGTGGTAAACTCCCATCTTCCACCACAGTGTCGAACTCCTGGTCCATCAGCTCGGTGAGGAAGTCTTCGACCTCGTACTGCTGGAGGTCAGCTGAGCACAAACAGATCCGAACAACAGAATGAAGCAGAACCTGTTTCTGTCCGACAGGAAGTGACCTCTGTCTGACAGGAAGTGACCTCTGTCCGACAGGAAGTGACCTCTGTCTGACAGGAAGTGACCTCTGTCCGACAGGAAGTGACCTCTGTCTGACAGGAAGTGACCTCTGTCCGACAGGAAGTGACCTCTGTCTGACAGGAAGTGACCTCTGTCCGACAGGAAGTTACTTCTGTCTGACAGGAAGTGATGTTATTAACATGGTTACTCACCGTTGTCATGGAAATACTGTTGAACCACATCCGCCATCCAATCCGCTTTCTGCTGGCCGTACACGCCCCCAAAGCCGTTATCCACGGCGATCTGACAAACACAGACAGGTGATGAGAGACGGAACCGTTGGACCCAACTGAAACTGATGAGCTGCTGCAGCTGCCGGACCCAACCCGACCCAACCGGACCCAACCCGACCCAACCGGACCCAACCGGACCCAACCGGACCCAACCGGACCCAACCCGACCCAACCGGACCCAACCGGACCCAACCCGACCCAACCGGACCCAACCGGACCCAACCCGACCCAACCGGACCCAACCCGACCCAACCCGACCCAACCCGACCCAACCCGACCCAACCAGACCAGCTGAAGAACCACCAGTTCACAGAGTTACCACCTGTCAGTGATGTCATACCGACTGGACAGGCTGATGTCACCAGGATCAGGATGACGTAGTTACCAGAACTTTCTGAAACGTGGACCCAGAGTCTGTCTGAATTATGGACCTCTGTTTGGTTCTACAGCAGAAACTACGTCTTCCTCTCGTTGGTCGGTTTAATCTCAGAAACTTATATCAGAGAAAAACTGGGTTGGACTTTCTGGAGCGGTCCTTAACTGGTTCAGGTCCTACTTAGAAGGCCGGAGTTATTTTGTTACTATTGGCAGCTATGAATCTGAGCGAGTGGCCATGACTTGTGGAGTCCCCCAGGGGTCAATTATTGGACCTCTTCTGTTTAACTTGTATATGCTCCCTTTGGGTCAGATATTGCAGAATTTTAACATCAATTATCACAGTTATGCAGACGATACACAACTTTATGTGTCTCTGTCACCATGGCGACTGCAGCCCAGCAGACGTACTGTGTCAGTGTCTGCAGGAAGTAAACACCTGGATGAGAGAGAATTTTCTACATTTAAATGAAGATCACTCTGTTTTTTAGCAAAGAGAAGAGGGTCAGCGTTGGTAAATATCTTGAGACTCGGGACCTTACAATCACTGACCGAGTCGGTAACCTCGGAGTGTTGATAGACTCAGATCTGACTTTCAGCAGCCACATCAAAGCTGTCACCAAGGCAGCTTTTTACCACCTCAGAAACATCAACAGAATTAAAGGTTTCCAGGAGAAACTCATCCATGCATTCATCTCCAGCAGACTCCATCACTGTAACTTTTAACTGGACTTCCCACAAAGAGCATTAAACATCTGCAGCTCCTCCAGAACGCTGCTGCCGGAGTTTTAACCCGGACTAAGAGATCTGAACACATCACAGCAGCTTTAAAATCTTTACTCTGGCTTCCAGTCAGTCACAGAATAGATTTTAAAAGCCTGCTGATGGTTTACATCTGTGATCTGTTCAGAGAATATAAAGCCAGCAGAGCTCTTAGATCCAAGGACTCAGGTCAGCTGGTCCAGTCCAGAGTCCAGACTAAACATGGAGAAGCAGCATTTAGCTGTTATGCTGCAAACAAGTGGAACAAACTGCCAGTGGAGATTAAACTTTCACCAAATGGAGACATTTTTAAATCCAGGTTAAAGACATTTCTGTTCTCATGTGTCTATGCATGAAATCTGCACGCTATCTTTGAACTTATCTGGACTGTTGCTGGTTTTTAAATTAATTTAAATGATTTTATTTGTTTCTCTTTATATTCGTTTATGTATTTTAATGCTTCTTCCACTCCCTGCTGCAATGCTTTTATTTTATGCCGGATACAGGAAATATTTCCTGCCACATGCCATCACTCTGTATAATAACAGCTAATCATTGTTCTGCACTAATTATGGTCATTTCAATTTTACAGAACTGCATTTGTTGCACATTTTGCTGTACATATTTTACATATCTACATATTTATATACATTCCGAACTGAATCTCTGCTCGTACTGCTTTTAAGTTGCATTTATATTTTACGGCATTTTTACATTTTATAGCATTTTTATATTCTATTTCATTTTATTTATGACCTTGTCTGTATGCTGCAACTGCGAAGTAATTTCCCAGCTGATATGAATAAAGTACAAATATTCTATTATGTGAAGCACTTTGAATTGTTTGGACATGAATTGTGCTTTATAAATAAATCTGATCTGATCAGAAACCTGGTTTTAATTTCACTTCCTTTAAATTCTGAACTCTGCTTCAGTCCAATAATCAATAATCACCTGTCTCTGTTTCCATGGTTACCAGGTGGCTTTCCCTGCCCACAGAAAGTCTTATTTTCTCTAACTGAACCTTCAGATCAGGTCCAGGTTCCCCTGAAGGTTCGGCCCGGATCAAACTAACGGATCAGCTGTGACGCGCTGATCAGAACCGGAAGTTTATCGATCACTCTGATCAGCGGGTATGGCGTGAAGCCTTAGCATTAGCCTGTTAGCATTAGCCTGTTAGCATCAGCTGAGCTGGGCCCGGTTCCGGTGCTCACCTGCAGAACCGGCCAGCTGTGAAGAACCGCGCTGACTCCCTCCTTAAAGAGCTCACGTGAAGCCGCGGGGGCCGCCATCTTGGATATGGCAGACAGAACGAGCCGCGCGAAGAAACAATGACGTCATCAGACAGAAGCAGCCGATCGGGATCCGAGTTCTGATGCGGGTTCTAAACCGGGTTCATGTGAAAAATGAAGAATGTTTGGATCAGAACCCTGATGTTTAATTTATTTCATGATTAGAAATAGAAATAGAAAAATACTTTATTCATCCCCCAATGGGGGAAATTCAAATTAGTCAAGTAGCTCAACATTTTTTTTAAATATTTACAATGTTTGTATCAACAAAAACAATAATAATACAAATTCTAGTAAAAAAAATACTACTACTAACTAATAATAATGATAAATGACTAAATAAACAAATAAATAAAAAGAAATCAATCAATCAATTTGAGAAGAACTCAGCAGTCAAATTAGATTAGTTTGGATTAGATTAGATCAGTTATGTATATTATATATGTTATATATGTTATATACATATATATATATATATATATATATATATATATATATATATATATATATATATATATATATATATATATATATATGATATATAGATTAGTGATATATTGTTATTTTTTATTTGGAAATGCAGCCTGAGCTCAGCCAGTGACCTCTGGGAACAAAATGAAATGAATAAAAAGTTCTAATCACACAATAAATATGTTTTTTATGTTTCATTAGAATGAACCATCTCATTCATGGAGGGTAAAAACAGTCGTTGGATATTTAAGAAACGGTTAAAAGTCTTTATAATTGTACCTTGTTAAATCCTAATACGGATGCTTCCCACCATAATTCCAGATGTTTTAACGTCTCCAAACCTCAGAAAGTGAGCTGACTTTGATCAGTTCATCAACGTTTCTTTAGCTTTGGGTGGAAAAGGCAGAAACAGGTATCCGGTTCTGATTCCAGCCTGAAGGGTGGAAGTGTTCTATCCGTGTTGGCCGCTGACTCTGGCATCACTTTAATAACTACTGACAATTATTTTAGCACAAACTAGAATCCTCAGTGAGTGTTTTATAGTCTCAGTGATCAGTTAGATTCTGTTCTTATCGGGACCCCTGCTGAGAGAGAGAAACCAGTTAATGACAACAGAGTTTCAGTGCAATCTGTTGGTTTCCTTAGCTCGGAAATTGTTTTTGAATTGGCTCTATATGAATGAATTGGATTATTTTATGAATAATTATGATTACAATTAATTGAATTCCAATTGGCTTGAATTGGACTTTATTATCTAAGTGCCTTGAGATGACATTTGTTGTATTTGGCGCTTTATAAATAAAAATGAATTGAATTGAATTGAATTGATGTACATGGAGAGGTGCATCATGGGAGCTCCCCCAGCAGGCCTACAGCAGCAGAACTATGGGATGTTTCAGGGTCAGAACTATCAGCTTTATCAGGAGTTTGTTAGAAAAAAAGAATGAAGTTTTAGGTGAGAAATCAGAACAATGTGTGAGAATGTTTTACAATGTTACAGGATCAGATGACACTGTGTGGTGGCTACGATTTACTCAACAAGAACACGGTTAATTACTTTGTTCCCATCTGCCGTAGAAGCATCAGGAGACAGGAATGTTTCATCCAACTCAGACCCTGTGTCAGCTTTGTGATGTGTTGCTGCAAGATGAAACTTTGTTTAAACTCACTCCAGTGACTCTGAGCCTCACTGAGAGAAATTTATTAACACTGTTTTATTTCGTATATTTTCTGTTGTATTTAGTAGTTTTTTGTTTTATTTAGTATTTTTTTTGTTTTATTTTTAATTTTTTAATTTTAATTTTGTAATTTTCTGTCTTATTTTGTAGTTTTTGTTTTTATTTAGTAGTTTTTTGTTTTATTTTGTAGTTTTTCTGTTTTATTTTGTAGTTTTTTGTTTTATTTTAAATTTTTTTTATTTTAATTTTGTAATTTTTCTGTCTTATTTTGTAGTTTTTTGTTTTATTTTGTAGTTTGTCTGTCTTATTTTGTAGTTTTTGTTTTTATTTTGTAGTTTTTTGTTTTATTTTGTAGTTTTTCTGTTTTATTTTGTAGTTTTTGTTTTTATTTAGTAGTTTTTTGTTTTATTTTGTAGTTTTTCTGTCTTATTTTGTAGTTTTTGTTTTTATTTAGTCGTTTTTTGTTTTATTTTGTAGTTTTTCTGTTTTATTTTGTAGTTTTTGTTTTTATTTAGTAGTTTTTTGTTTTATTTTGTAGTTTTTCTGTTTTATTTTGTAGTTTTTGTTTTTATTTAGTAGTTTTTTGTTTTATTTTGTAGTTTTTCTGTTTTATTTTGTAGTTTTTGTTTTTATTTAGTCGTTTTTTGTTTTATTTTGTAGTTTTTCTGTTTTATTTTGTAGTTTTTGTTTTTATTTAGTAGTTTTTTGTTTTATTTTGTAGTTTTTCTGTTTTATTTTGTAGTTTTTGTTTTTATTTAGTAGTTTTTTGTTTTATTTTGTAGTTTTTCTGTTTTATTTTGTAGTTTTTGTTTTTATTTTGTAGTTTTTTGTTTTATTTTGTAGTTTTTCTGTTTTAATTTGTAGTTTTTGTTTTTATTTAGTCGTTTTTTGTTTTATTTTGTAGTTTTGGGTTTTTAGTCTGTCCTTTCAGGCTGCTGCTCCACATTTACAGTAGCTGATAATGTAAAAAGTATTTGCATTAAGTTCATCATCTCCCTGCTTCCCCATGATATCGGTGCACTACACTGTACCCATGTACGCAGGGTAAAAGTCCCCTACATGGACATATAAATCAGAAGAATGCCTGGAAACGTCTCCCTCTTTTATCCAGCAGGACCAGAAACAGAGTTCTCACACATCTATTTTCTTTATATTCACTTTCAGTTGGATCATTAAAACTGTGTTAAACATGTTTTATACCTTTTTGTGCAGGTTCTTTAAGGTTTTCAGTGACATCACAAGCTGCATTTTTATTCTCACGTGTCGTACGTACTTGGTATTATGAGGAAGAAATCATTATTTAGGAAAATGTCTTTTCTATGGAGCCACACTGCCACCTAGTGGTCTGCAGCACCAAGCAGTTAAAGCTAAATTAATTCAGGAACTGGATGTTTATATGAAGTTATTCAGCTGTTAACTGTTGTTGTTTCTCTTTGTTTAACACAGGAAGAAAACACTGTTTGGTTCTGTATTCATGTCATAACTTTACAGATATCCATCTAAATTTGAGAGGTATTCAAGATCCAAACAACCCGTCATCCACGTTATTTTAGTTCAGAGTATGTTGCTTATTTGATGATTTTTTAATTTTTTAATTTTATTTCATGTCTTTATTTTTCTATCTGAATAAGTTGTGGTGTTTTCAGAATCCTCTGAACAAAATGAATTAAGACAAAAGAATGAAGAAATGTAGTTTTCTTTGTTTTATCCAACTCTAAACACGAGAATAAAACGTTTACAGGCGAACACCATAACGTTTTTTATTGGCTGAAAGTTGAGCCTAAGCCTGCGTCAGGCCCCGCCTCCACAGAGAGAGAAAAGAAGAGAAAGAAAGCAGAATTAAATAATTCTTTAGTTTTTCGTCGCACGTTTTAACCTTTGCTTCTGGATCAGTTACACACAGAAAGAAACGCAGCGTAAGCTTGAAGCTAAATTTGGAGGGTGTGGCCCATGTGATCCTTTTGAAAACAGGCGGCCATTTTAGGTGAGTTGGCCTGTATGGCCTTGTTTCTGCTGGCATTTTTTGTGATTATAGGACTGTTTAAGTGAGTTTGTCTACTGAATCTGCTAGTGTGTCTTGTCCTGCCTCCACCTCTGGCACCCTCTATACTTTCATTACCCCCTACCCGAACCAGGGTTTGAATCCCATTCCTACTTATCTTTACCTCTTCTATTTCTACCCCTACCCGGACCAGGGTTTGAATCCCATTCCTACTTATCTTTACCTCTTCTATTTCTACCCCCTACCCGGACCAGGGTTTGAATCATTCATTCGGGTCAAACTCACACCTGAACCTGGATTTGGACTCAAATGTTCCAACAATCAAGACGTTCTGTGAAAAACAAACAACTCAGAAGCAGATGGCCATTTTTAATGAGCTGATAATCAATAACACTGATCACAGACATCCTTTAAACATGTGGATGATGTCATCATAAACAACATACAGTGAGGCAGGTGAAGGTGAACAAACTGAACATCTTCAGCAACAGAAGAAGAACAGAAGTATCCTCCAAATACTAAGGAAAGGAGCTCCGATGCTTCCTTAACGATCTCCTTTAGGAAACCCCGGGGAACAGGTGAGTGATTCAGGTGACCAGAGGAGGTTAAACTGGATGTTTTTTATTGTGAAACATCTAGTTCAGACAGGAAGTGATGTGACAGGAAGTAGAAGGTGTAAAGTCACATGACGTTTCCTCACCGGTTATACGAAATGCCTTCATCCTACATGTCGTAATAATAATAATCAGATGTTTATCTGTTGTCATGACAACACTGTCACCAAACTCCAAGTTGACGCCATCAGTCTGTTGTCATGACGACAATTCTCTGCAAGCACTTCCTGTCTGACGAGAAGGATTTACACGTTAAAACTCAGCGGATGTTCATATGGAGAGACCATGTGACCTTCATGGTGATGATGTCATCAGGTTACCTGAGAAGAGAAAGAAAAGGTTTCAGTTTAGTTATGTGACCGGTCTCAGTCCTCTGTGGTTCTGTTCACCTGTAACTGTGGTTCTGTTCACCTGTAACTGTGGTTCTGTTCACCTGTAACTGTGGTTCTGTTCACCTGTAACTGTGGTTCTGTTCATCTGTAACTGTGGTTCTGTTCACCTGTAACTGTGGTTCTGTTCACCTGTAACTGTGGTTCTGTTCATCTGTAACTGTGGTTCTGTTCACCTGTAACTGTGGTTCTGTTCATCTGTAACTGTGGTTCTGTTCACCTGTAACTGTGGTTCTGTTCATCTGTAACTGTGGTTCTGTTCACCTGTAACTGTGGTTCTGTTCACCTGTAACTGTGGTTCTGTTCACCTGTAACTGTGGTTCTGTTCACCTGTAACTGTGGTTGTTACTGATCGTTGTTCTGCTGTTACTGATCATTATTCTGCTGTTATTGATCATTGTTCTGCTGTCACTGATCATTGTTCTGCTGTTACTGATCATTATTCTGCTGTTATTGATCATTGTTCTGCTGTTATTGATCATTGTTCTGCTCTTACTGATCATTATTCTGCTGTTACTGATCGTTATTCTGCTGTTATTGATCATTATTCTGCTGTTATTGATCGTTATTCTGCTGTTATTGATCATTATTCTGCAGTTACTGATCATTGTTCTGCTGTTACTGATCGTTGTTCTGCTGTTATTGATCATTGTTCTGCTCTTACTGATCATTATTCTGCTGTTATTGATCGTTATTCTGCTGTTATTGATCATTGTTCTGCTGTTACTGATCGTTGTTCTGCTGTTATTGATCATTGTTCTGCTGTTACTGATCATTATTCTGCTGTTATTGATCGTTGTTCTGCTGTTACTGATCATTGTTCTGCTGTCACTGATCATTGTTCTGCTGTTATTGATCGTTGTTCTGCTGTTACTGATCATTGTTCTGCTGTCACTGATCATTGTTCTGCTGTTATTGATCGTTGTTCTGCTGTTATTGATCATTGTTCTGCTGTCACTGATCGTTGTTCTGCTGTTACTGATCATTATTCTGCTGTTATTGATCGTTATTCTGCTGTTACTGATCGTTGTTCTGCAGTTACTGATCGTTGTTCTGCTTTTACTGATCATTGTTCTGCTCTTACTGATCATTATTCTGCTGTTATTGATCGTTATTCTGCTGTTATTGATCATTGTTCTGCTGTCACTGATCATTGTTCTGCTGTCACTGATCATTGTTCTGCTGTCACTGATCATTATTCTGCTGTCACTGATCATTGTTCTGCTGTCACTGATCATTGTTCTGCTGTCACTGATCATTATTCTGCTGTCACTGATCATTGTTCTGCTGTCACTGATCATTGTTCTGCTGTTACTGATCATTATTCTGCTGTTACTGATCATTGTTCTGCTGTTACTGATCATTGTTCTGCAGTTACTGATCATTGTTCTGCTGTTACTGATCATTGATCTGCTGTTACTGATCGTTGTTCTACTGTTATTGATCTGCTGTTACTGATCGTTGTTCTGCTGTTATTGATCTACTGTTACTGATCATTGTTCTGCTGTTACTGATCATTGTTCTACTGTTATTGATCTGCTGTTACTGATCGTTGTTCTGCTGTTATTGATCTACTGTTACTGATCGTTGTTCTGTTGTTATTGATCATTGTTCTGCTGTTACTGATCATTGTTCTACTGTTATTGATCTGCTGTTACTGATCATTGTTCTACTGTTATTGATCTACTGTTACTGATCGTTGTTCTACTGTTACTGATCATTGTTCTGCTGTTACTGATCATTGTTCTACTGTTATTGATCTGCTGTTACTGATCGTTGTTCTGCTGTTATTGATCTGCTGTTATTGATCATTGTTCTGCTGTTACTGATCGTTGTTCTGCTGTTACTGATCGTTGTTCTGTTGTTATTGATCTGCTGTTACTGATCATTGTTCTGCTGTCACTGATCATTGTTCTGCTGTTACTGATCATTATTCTGCTGTTACTGATCATTGATCTGCTGTTACTGATCATTGTTCTGCTGTTATTGATCTGCTGTTACTGATCGTTGTTCTGCTGTTATTGATCTGCTGTTACTGATCATTGTTCTACTGTTATTGATCTGCTGTTATTGATCATTGTTCTGCTGTTACTGATCGTTGTTCTGTTGTTATTGATCTGCTGTTACTGATCATTGTTCTGCTGTTACTGATCATTGTTCTGTACCACAGTTTTTTACCTGTACTCGGCAGTTCTACTGAGATCTGTCCGGTTCGATCTTCGTCTCCCCGTTTGGTTTATCTGTAAACGATTGTGCAGCCTGGACGACAGCCTGCAGCAACACAACAGTAAATCAACACAGTTCCTGTCAGCCAAACAGCAGACGTGCAGCAGCAGACGGATTCGGACCTTGACGCTCCTCTTCCTCTTCTGGACGTTCTGCTCCGGGTGGAAGATGATCACGTAAACTTTGGGCATGTAGAGCATCCCGAGTGAGACGGATGCACTGAGGGACATGGAGACCGTCAGAGTGGCCGTCTGGATGAACATCTGTGGAGACCAAGAAAGCCTCTGTTATAATGTCGATGTCGCATCACAAAGTCTACGTACATCCTGAAGAACCAAGAGTAACTCCATGGGAGTCATTGGGTATGGCAGCTGCCACACCTTGGCTCCAGGGGAAAATGTAAATGTTCATTTTTCTTGTGTCAATTTGTATTGATTATTCTATTATTTAATACATATAAATGAACTACAAATGAAATTCTGAACAACACAATCAATTGATCTAAGTATCATCTTCCCTTTTGAAATGTGGTATCTCCCAGCCCCCCCCCCCACGAGATGACGGAGTCTGGAGGTCAAAGCTGATGTTATTAGCGGGATTTGTTGTTTGCCAATTAATGTAAAATATGAAAAGAAAGCAGAAAACTTTAGATTTATTCATAACCAAAAAAAGGGCAGGTGATGATGGGTCCAATGTTGCCCCAGCGGCGGAGGAAGGAGGACCAGGTAGTGAAGGCGGGACTCAGGCTGTTAACGAGGCTGTCCACGTCAGCACCTCCGCCGCTAATGCTAATGCTAATGCTAACAGGGAGACGAGTCCATTGTTATGTTAGCGGCTATGTGAGTGAGACTGCATTTGCACACAGATAAGCTACATAGCAGACTTTTGTGGTGATTATTGTATATTTATTGATTTCTTGATACTGGAGTCATGTGACTATAGTGACCTTGCCTTAGCTTAGCTTTGGCTGAATTGACGCCGCTGATTAACTCCACAGTGCATTTCAGTTCGGCTGGTGTTCTGACTCACATCATGTTCTGTATAAAACCTCCAGCGCTGTACAGTAATGTTGCATCTGTGATGTATAATTCACATCCAGAACACACGTTCAGTGCTAATCCTTCTGCAGGTGTTTGTGTTCTGTTATTATTTTCTGCTCCAGGACTCGTGTGAGGGGGAGAAAGACTGAATGTTATCAGGGAGCCACAGGACGGGAAGGTGGAAGGATTTTAATTCTATTTTTAGGGACCGAGCAGTGAAACTGCAAGGACCCTATTGTATCTGTAAGCTTTCTTATTATTCCGTCTTCCGTCTTATTCTTTGCAAAAGGTGCTTGAAAACTCTTGAAATTTTGCGAGCGCCACCTGCCAGTCGACGACATGAAAGAATCTAAACTTTATATTTTTGGGAGTCGCTCATTGACTCTGTAGCGCCCCCTATAATGCTTAAAAATGGTGCCCGCAATGGGGTTAGTTTTGCGTGGGACAACGAAATTCAGTACACTCATTCATCTTGCCCAGACGCACAAAAAAGTCTCATGCCGCCATGGGCCCACGTCCACAGGAGGTGGCCATTTTGAATGGAAAGTGCATTTTTGCATTGTCATTGTGCATTGTTATAGTGACATCCACCTATAGCGCCACCTGCTGGTGGTTGGAAACGTCTTTTTTTTCCCACAACTCGCATTTGATCGAACTCCTCCTACAGATTTAATGCTACAAGCTCCAAACTTGGCCAGGTTACTCTTAAGACATGGGGGGAAAAAATCATGGAGAAACTTTTCCAAACTCTGCACGGTGTGGGGGTGGCCAGGCAGTGAAAATCGTGTGATGGCGTTTGTGGTTTGAAAGCCTTATCATCATCTCAAGGTAATGAAACTTGGCACACACGTCCACCCTGACGACCTCGTACGTATGTAAAGGGTATCGTGTGTGGGCAGAGCAAAATGGCTCAGTGGCGCCCCCTAGAAATGTTCAAAAACCCCTCCGCATTGGGGTTATTATGTGCTCGTACGTACGCAGAGGGTATCGTGCGTGTGGGCAGAGCTGCGCGGCTACGGTGTCCAGCGCATGCCCAACGTGCGCACATCTGGGTCCCGCATACAGCTGCTTGCAGCTTTCTAGTTTATAGTTGTTGTTCCCCAACAGTTTCTGAGCTGCTTTAAACCACAACTGAGGATCAAAATAAACTGAAAGAATCAGATTTAGTTGGTGCTGTTTCTTTGTTTCAGGGGTTAAAGGTCACACTGAGGTCGGATGTCCCCTGTAGACTGAGCGGTTCATAAAGTGTGAGAAATAACCGAACTGTAAACTTTCTGTTGGCAGGATAGTTTAGAGACTTTGAACATGGGATTTACACATTTTACCGAACAGTATATTCTACATGATTATTTTCTTAATGTGACTGTGAGAACTGTTTCTGAACATCTGAATGAAGCCTCCTGAAGGTATTTTTGCAGGTTGTGGAGACGATACGCTGAGTCCTAAATGAGATTTAATCTTAAAAACGATTAAATAGGAACACGTGAGGATGATCTGCTCTGTATGTTTTCATTTTGCCTTCCAAAAGCCTCTTATCTGTCTCTGTTCGCTGTTCTCAGTTAAATCTGTTTCTGTCTGACACTGCTGTTTCCTTCATGATATTTCTGGCTTTTATTGTGTCTTCCACGTGTTTGTTGGAGCTCTTTTGATTTAGCTACAAACAAAGTTGTATAATTACTGCCTGCGTTGGTTTATAGTCTGTTTAATCCATCTGTTCTCCACTCTCAGACTAATTCTGCATAAACATTAAAGACTCGTTTCTCCCTCAACTCAAACTGAACCACACACACCACAACCTGCTTTTTTTTGGCTGCCTCAGTTTTCTCTTAAAAACAACAGAAACTGAGCTCCGTACTTGTTACTCTTGCCGGTTGCCCAAGTGTTAGGGTTAGGGTATCCCTACCCTACCAGAGCGGTGGGGGTTAGGTTAGGGTATCCCTACCCTAACCCCCACCGCTCTGGTCGCCCTCCCCATCCCCAGAACAGGATTGAAGCCGTGGCTCTCAACACATCCACTGACTGATCATGTGGTTGTATTGTTGTTCTGGTTCATCTCACTGTGGGTTTGCCTGGTTCTTACCTTCTCCGTGGACTTCGCGGTACCAAAGAAGATGGGCACGAAGGCCAGCCAGACAATACAGGTTGTGTACATGGTGAAGCCGATTGGCTTTGCTTCGTTGAACGTCTCTGGAACGCCACGACTCTTCACGGCATACACCGTACATGTTACCTGGCCACAGAGGAAGCAGGTTTTTCTGGTCAATGAAGGGTTTCTTTGCAACATGAGACAGGTGTTCCTAAACAACACTTAAACTCCACTTTGGGAGCGATACCCCCCCAACCATGAATGAGGAATCAACCATTTTCTGACTGAATACCATGTTTTCAGGTGTTAATTCTCATCCCAGGTGCTTCATCCATCACAAGCTCCAGTGCCTGCTTGAGGTCTCTGCTCAACCAACAGGACCAAATCACCTGAAAAAAAATTAAGATGCAATCCTAACTAGGCATGGGAATTGATAAGATTTTTACGATTCCAATTCCATTTTCGATTCTGCTTAACGATTCGGTTCTTTGTCGGTTCCCTTATCGATTCTCATTCGGAGAAAAAGGACAACAAACCGGTCGATTAGCATCAACTTTGTTTAGTTTAGAAGTAACACGAGCCATGACCTCACAAACCCAACAACGGTGAGGTCCACATTGGTCTATCCTGGCCTGGGTAATTTAACTCTTCCTGCTCTGGTGAAAGGAGAAGCTGGAGGTAGAGGTGAACTGGGGGTAGTACCACCAGCCTCTGGCTCTGAGCCAGTCAGGCTCTGTCTCTCATGATTTCATCTAAATGTAATGCCTGAGAAGGCATTCATTTAACCTTAACCGTTACTAACAGCAGCTTTTACAATCAGGCAAATGGTGCTAACATGATAGGCAGTGTTTGTTAGTTAGTTACCTGCAGTGTTAGCCGAGGACATGCTAACGTTGCTAACGTTGCTAACGCTGCTAACATTGCTAACGTTGCTAACGTTGCTGGGTTCAGATTCACCAACGTTAGTCCGGAGCAGATCGAAAACGCGACATTCATTCATAGTTATTGCATGTTGGTAGTATTTCCTCCCTTTGGTGAAATATTCACTTTGCAAGTTTCCCTGTTGTCGTCTTTTTTAGGGATGTGTAATAGAGCCCTGCACTCCCGCGGGAGTCCCGCAGGACTCGCGGGACCCAATGCAAAGCAGTGCGGCGCGGGACACATTTTGAAAGCTCAATGCGGGCGGGAGCGGTGATAAGCTGCAGTCCCGCTAACTAAAAACGTGTTTAATATAAAAGCTATAAATTATTAATTTATGTCTATCACATAGGCTATACAGTAGGAATGCTTTACAAATGCTGGGTTAGCCAAATGTTTTGTATGGCTGAACAATAAATATACAAAATTTCCACTTGGAATTACGCGCTGTCTGTCTTCCCTTCCTCATATTACTACTACTACTATTATTAGGCTATTATTATTATTATTATTATTATTATTATTAGAGAAACTGCCGAATGCATAAGCCAAGACTTTGATCTCCTGCTGCTGAAAACAACTGAGAAGAAATAAAGCCTAACTAAAAGAAGTTCAAAAGCGCGATCCATCCTCTCCTTTCATTCAGAAGATGCACATTGCACAACGGCGAGGGACAGGGCATGGTTAACCTACTTAAATAATAATTGGATTACATGTTACATTTTCAACATTCTGGGTTTAGAAAAGGTAGGGTAATTAATAAAACATATTGTTTTCATTCCTATTGTTTGCATTGTCACAGGCTCAAAGGCTGCAACAAAAATGGGAGACAGACGAAAGCTTCCAAATTTCAAAACAACTTTTATTTACAAAATAATCTAAACTAAGGAAACGTGTAAGTCAGTTGTCAGTAGTGTATGCATGCCTGAGTGTGTGATGTATAAGCGATCAAAAACCAGACAAAACAGCAGCCGCGCTGCAAGTCAGGAGGGTCGAAACTAGCAAGAGGGGAGCGTTTACAGCACAAGCCCCAGGTGTGGCTCAATCAGTCTGACGAGCCTCACCTGGTGTCGTCACAGCATTTAAATCAATGTAACATGAGCTGTAGGGTTAGATATTTATGCTCAAATCCACTCAAAGTAGGGGGCGGGGCTCCATCACGCTGTGTTTAAAATCATATTAACTAAAAATATATACTTTTACTTCCAAGAATGGAAATGTGAGGAGTGGCATATAACATATGTACAATGTATTATTCTTAATATTCACGGTAGATTTTGGTAGGTATGTTGGGCTTATTGCTGTAAAGCCTCAGCTGCTTGTGCCATCTGATGCGCTCCTGCACTATGTGCCCCACGTGAAGGATCGGACAGTGGTGTGCGCAGCTAAGATCATGTTTCTTTCCTCAAGCCAATGACAAGAACTTCCGTGAGAAGTAACGCGAACGTCTGAATCATGCGGGAATTGCGGGCAGGAGCGGGACAAAAAATTCTGTCCCGCGCAGGCCTCTAATGTGTAACCAAACTTTCGAGCGTTTGTACCACTTGGGCGCCATTCCTGTTGGCTGCTGGCTGCGCTGGACTCGCCACGCAACGTTGCGTGGTGACTTCATTCGCGCCCACTGGAATCGATAAGGGAATGGTTTGCAAAATCGCCAAAACGATTCCAAGCAATTGAAACACTGGGAACCGGTTCTCAATAAAAACCGGTTCTTGATTCCCATCCCTAATCCTAGCCCAACTGAATTGGATAGCCTCTGTTCAAGTACAGCCAAACTACCTTCATCAACACCAAAACGAGGCTGGAACTCAGCTCACAGGAAGCAGCAGGGGGTAAGAAGATGTTCATAAATTATGTTGCTGATATGGGATGTCATACAGCTTCATGTCAAAAGAGGCGAACTATCCCTTTAAATCAAGATCTGCTGCTGCCAGCTGTCTTCAGAAGTCTCATAATTAAGTCCACCTGTGTCCAGTCTAAGGCTGTGTTCGAAACCGCGTTCTTCTCCTACTACTCCCACTACTCCTACTAACTTTTTTTAAGTTCCCGGATGCATACTAGATTCTCCTAAATGTTGGGTATGCATCATGAGGTTCCTACTCATACTCAAACTACCCAAGATGCAACGTAACGTGACGTCGCCGATCGTCATTTCTTGTCAAAACGGCAGTTTCAAGCTAGCTACAACGAGGGTAGGTTCACTTCCTGTTTTCAAAACAAAAGCACCAATTGTATGGTAATGGCTTTCCCTGTGATGAAAGGCAACGGGTATTTTATTTTGTGAAAATAACAGGAAGTGCGTTAGCTAACTGCGGCTAGCTTTAGTAGCGCCAAATTCGTGGGAACAAAATTGTAAACAGCCGGTATTTTGTCAGGTTTTCAACACGTTGGGGATCTAAACGACTACTTTCTCTCCTGAAAATGTTTCAAATGTTGCTAAAGTTTACAGAGTTTAGAGCTTAAGGGAAATCAGCTTCAGGCCGGCTGATTTCAGCTCGGGCAGGAGCCAAATGCATTGTGGGTAAACACTCTGCATACTGTCTGATCGATGAGTATGTAGTATTTAGTATGCAGTATGTAGTATGTAGTATGCAGTATGCAGTATGCAGTATGCAGTATGTCGTTTGTAGTATGCAGTATGTAGTATGTAGTATGTAGTATGCAGTATGCAGTATGCAGTATGTCGTATGTAGTATGCAGTATGCAGTATGTCATTTGTAGTATGCAGTATGTAGTATGTAGTATGTAGTATGCAGTATGTAGTATGTAGTATGTAGTATGCAGTATGCAGTATGCAGTATGTCGTTTGTAGTATGCAGTATGTAGTATGTAGTATGTAATATGCAGTATGTAGTATGCAGTATGTCGTATGTAGTATGCAGTATGCAGTATGCAGTATGTCGTTTGTAGTATGCAGTGTGTAGTATGTAGTGTGTAGTATGTAGTGTGTAGTGTGCAGTATGTAGTATGCAGTGTGCAGTATGTAGTATGCAGTATGCAGTGTGCAGTATGTAGTATGCAGTATGCAGTGTGCAGTATGTAGTATGCAGTACGCAGTGTGCAGTATGCAGTATGGTGTATGCAGTGTGCAGTATGCAGTATGTCGTATGCAGTATGCAGTATGCTGTATGTAGTGTGCAGTATGCAGTATGCCGTATGTCGTATGCAGTATGCAGTATGCCGTATGCAGTATGCAGTATGCAGTATGCCGTATGTCGTATGCAGTATGCAGTATGCCGTATGCAGTATGCAGTATGCCGTATGCAGTATGCAGTATGCCGTATGCAGTATGCAGTATGCAGTATGCAGTATGCTGTATGCAGTATGCAGTATGCCGTATGTAGTGTGCAGTATGCAGTATGCCGTATGTCGTATGCAGTATGCAGTATGCCGTATGCAGTGTGCAGTATGCAGTATGCAGTATGCCGTATGCAGTGTGCAGTATGCAGTATGCAGTATGCAGTATGCAGTATGCAGTATGCAGTGTGCCGTATGTCGTATGCAGTATGCCGTATGCAGTATGCAGTATGCAGTATGCAGTATGCCGTATGCAGTATGCAGTATGCCGTATGTCGTATGCAGTGTGTAGTATGCAGTGTGCAGTATGTAGTGTGCAGTGTGCAGTATGCAGTGTGCAGTGTGTAGTATGCAGTATGCAGTGTGCAGTATGTAGTATGTAGTATGCAGTATGGGGTATGCAGTATGTAGTATGCAGTATGCAGTATGCAGTATGCAGTATGTCGTATGTAGTATGCAGTATGCACTATGCAGTATGTCGTATGCAGTATGTAGTATGCAGTATGCAGTATGTAGTATGCAGTATGTAGTATGCAGTATGCAGTATGCAGTATGCAGTATGTAGTATGCAGTATGCAGTAAGCAGTATGCACTGTGTAGTATTCAGTGTGCAGTATGCAGTATGCAGTATGTAGTATGCAGTGTGTAGTATGCCATATGTAGTATGCAGTATGAAGTATGCCGTATGTAGTGTGCAGTATGCAGTATGCCGTATGTCGTATGCAGTATGCAGTATGCCGTATGCAGTATGCAGTATGCAGTATGTCGTATGCAGTATGCAGTATGCCATATGTAGTATGCAGTATGCAGTATGCCGTATGTAGTGTGCAGTATGCAGTATGCCGTATGTCGTATGCAGTATGCAGTATGCCGTATGCAGTATGCAGTATGCAGTATGCAGTATGCAGTATGCCGTATGCCGTATGCAGTGTGCAGTATGCAGTATGCCGTATGTAGTGTGCAGTATGCAGTATGCCGTATGTCGTATGCAGTATGCAGTATGCCGTATGCAGTATGCAGTATGCAGTATGTCGTATGCCGTATGCAGTATGCAGTATGCCGTATGTCGTATGCAGTATGCAGTATGCCGTATGTAGTGTGCAGTATGCAGTATGCAGTATGCCGTATGTCGTATGCAGTATGCAGTATGCCGTATGCAGTATGCAGTATGCAGTATGCAGTATGCCGTATGTAGTGTGCAGTATGCAGTATGCAGTATGTAGTATGCAGTATGCAGTATGTAGTATGCAGTATGCAGTATGCAGTATGCAGTATGCAGTATGTCGTATGCAGTATGCAGTATGCCGTATGTAGTATGCAGTATGCAGTATGCCGTATGTCGTATGCAGTATGCAGTATGCAGTGTGTAGTGTGTAGTATGCAGTATGTAGTGTGCAGTGTGTAGTGTGCAGTGTGCAGTATGTAGTGTGCAGTATGTAGTGTGCAGTGTGCAGTATGTAGTGTGCAGTATGTAGTGTGCAGTATGCAGTATGCAGTGTGTAGTATGTAGTATGTAGTATGCAGTATGCAGTATGTAGTATGCAATATAAAGTATGCAGTATGCAGTATGCAGTATGCCGTATGCAGTATGCAGTATGCCGTATGTCGTATGCAGTGTGTAGTATGCAGTGTGCAGTATGTAGTGTGCAGTGTGCAGTATGCAGTGTGCAGTGTGTAGTATGCAGTATGCAGTGTGCAGTATGTAGTATGTAGTATGCAGTATGGGGTATGCAGTATGTAGTATGCAGTATGCAGTATGCAGTATGCAGTATGCAGTATGTCGTATGTAGTATGCAGTATGCACTATGCAGTATGTCGTATGCAGTATGTAGTATGCAGTATGCAGTATGTAGTATGCAGTATGTAGTATGCAGTATGCAGTATGCAGTATGCAGTATGTAGTATGCAGTATGCAGTAAGCAGTATGCACTGTGTAGTATTCAGTGTGCAGTATGCAGTATGCAGTATGTAGTATGCAGTGTGTAGTATGCCATATGTAGTATGCAGTATGAAGTATGCCGTATGTAGTGTGCAGTATGCAGTATGCCGTATGTAGTGTGCAGTATGCAGTATGCAGTATGCCGTATGTCGTATGCAGTATGCAGTATGCCGTATGCAGTATGCAGTATGCCGTATGTAGTGTGCAGTATGCAGTATGCAGTATGTAGTATGTAGTATGCAGTATGTAGTATGCAGTATGCAGTATGTAGTATGCAGTATGCAGTATGCAGTATGTCGTATGCAGTATGCAGTATGCCGTATGTAGTATGCAGTATGCAGTATGCCGTATGTCGTATGCAGTATGCAGTATGCAGTGTGTAGTATGCAGTATGCAGTATGTAGTGTGCAGTGTGTAGTGTGCAGTGTGCAGTATGTAGTGTGCAGTAAGTAGTGTGCAGTGTGCAGTATGTAGTGTGCAGTATGTAGTGTGCAGTATGCAGCATGCAGTGTGTAGTATGTAGTATGTAGTATGCAGTATGCAGTATGTAGTATGCAGTATGCAGTATGCAGTATGCCGTAGGTAGTATGCAGTATGCAGTATGTAGTATGTAGTATGTAGTATGCAGTATCCAGTATGCAGTGTGCAGTATGCAGTATGCAGTGTGCAGTGTGCAGTGTGCAGTATGCAGTATGTAGTATGTAGTATGCAGTGTGCAGTATGCAGTATGCAGTATGTAGTATGTAGTATGCAGTATGCAGTGTGCAGTGTGCAGTATGCAGTATGTAGTATGCAGTGTGCAGTATGCAGTATGCAGTATGCAGTGTGCAGTGTGCAGTATGCAGTATGCAGTATGCAGTATGCAGTGTGCAGTATGCAGTATGCAGTATGCAGTGTGCAGTGTGTAGTATGCAGTGTGCAGTATGCAGTGTGCAGTGTGCAGTGTGCAGTGTGCAGTATGTAGTATGCAGTGTGCAGTATGCAGTATGTAGTATGTAGTATGCAGTATGCAGTGTGCAGTATGCAGTATGCAGTATGCAGTGTGCAGTATGCAGTATGCAGTATGTAGTATGTAGTGTGCAGTATGCAGTGTGCAGTATGCAGTATGTAGTGTGCAGTGTGCAGTGTGCAGTATGCAGTATGTAGTATGCAGTGTGCAGTATGCAGTATGTAGTATGTAGTATGCAGTGTGCAGTGTGCAGTATGCAGTATTCAGTATGCAGTGTGCAGTGTGCAGTGTGCAGTATGTAGTATGCAGTGTGCAGTGTGCAGTATGCAGTATGTAGTATGCAGTGTGCAGTATGCAGTATGCAGTATGTAGTGTGCAGTGTGCAGTGTGCAGTATGCAGTATGCAGTGTGCAGTGTGTAGTATGCAGTGTGCAGTATGCAGTATGCAGTGTGCAGTGTGCAGTATGCAGTATGTAGTATGTAGTATGCAGTATGCAGTATGTAGTATGTAGTATGCAGTATGCAGTGTGCAGTATGCAGTATGCAGTATGTAGTATGCAGTGTGCAGTATGCAGTATGCAGTATGTAGTATGTAGTATGCAGTATGCAGTGTGCAGTATGCAGTATGCAGTATGTAGTATGTAGTATGCAGTATAAAGTGTGTAGTAAAGTATGTAGTATGTAGTATGTAAGTATGTAGTATGTAGTATGCAGTATGCAGTATGTAGTATGTAGTATGCAGTGTGCAGTATGCAGTATGCAGTATGTAGTATGCAGTGTGCAGTATGCAGTATGTTGTATGCAGTCTGCAGTATGCAGTATGCAGTATGTAGTATGTAGTATGCAGTATAAAGTGTGTAGTAAAGTATTTAGTATGTAGTATGTAAGTATGTAGAATGTAGTATGTAGTATGTAGTATGTAGTATGTAAGTATGTAGTATGTAGTATGTAGTATGTAGTATGTAAGTATGCAGTATGTAGTATGTAGTATGCAGTATAAAGTGTGTAGTAAAGTATGTAGTATGTAGTATGTAGTATGTAAGTATGTAGTATGTAGTATGTAAGTATGTAGTATGTAGTATGTAGTATGTAGTATGTAAGTATGTAAGTATGTAGTATGTAGTATGTAGTATGCAGTATGCAGTATGTAGTATGTAGTATGCAGTATGTCGTATGTAGTATGTAGGCGGTTTCGAACACAGTCTAAGAGTTAAATTAACTCAGGTACTCAGGGCCCTGACCGAGCTCAAGTGTCTGAATGGGCTGTAACACTAACGTAACGTGGCAGGCAGTGAGTGTCACTGAGACATACAGACATTAATGTTTGGACAGGATGAAGACAGATCAGTGTGTCACCATTAGAACGATGCTGTAGCTGAGGCAGCAGATGATGGACAGGTCGGACATGTCACACTTCAGGATTCCTCGGGCCAGGTCAGGGTTCGGGGGGCGGAGCTCTTCGTAGTCAATGATGGTGTGAGGAGGTACGACGCCAAACCACACGAACACACCAAAGACCTGACGAACACACGGAACGTTCAGCAGAGAAAACCACAGAAACACACCAAAGACCTGACGAACACATGGAACGTTCAGCAGAGAAAACCACACGAACACACCAAAGACCTGACAAACACACGAAAAGTTGAGCAGAGAAAACCACACGAACACACCAAAGACCTGACGAACACACGGAACGTTCAGCAGAGAAAACCACACGAACACACCAAAGACCTGACGAACACACGGAACGTTCAGCAGAGAAAACCACATGAACACACCAAAGACCTGACGAACACACGGAACGTTGAGCAGAGAAAACCACACGAACACACCAAAGACCTGACGAACACACGGAACGTTGAGCAGAGAAAACCACAGAAACACACCAAAGACCTGACGAACACACGGAACGTTGAGCAGAGAAAACCACACGAACACACCAAAGACCTGACGAACACACGGAACGTTGAGCAGAGAAAACCACACGAACACACCAAAGACCTGACGAACACACGGAACGTTCAGCAGAGAAAACCACACGAACACACCAAAGACCTGACGAACACACGGAACGTTGAGCAGAGAAAACCACAGAAACACACCAAAGACCTGACGAACACACGGAAAGTTCAGCAGAGAAAACCACACGAACACACCAAAGACCTGACGAACACACGGAACGTTCAGCAGAGAAAACCACACGAACACACCAAAGACCTGACGAACACACGGAAAGATCAGCAGAGACGTCGCACCTGGAGCCGACATCACGTGGCGTCTGCGGACTCACCTGGACGGAGATGAGGATGAAGGTGATGGCGAGCTGGGAAGTGGGGCTGATGAATTTGGGCGGGGTGACGGACCTCTTCCCCTGCTCAAAGATCCGGTAGATGCGGTTGGTTTTGGTCAACATGGCGGAATAAGTGATGGCCATGCCGAGGCCCAGCAGGAGGCGGCGGAAGGCGCACGCCACCACGCCCGGCTCTGCGATCATCAGGAAGGTTATGAGGTAGATCAGGAAGATTCCTGCGGAGACAGCACAGACCGGGAATGAAACGGTACAGATTGTACAGTATTTTTTACTAACGATCTGCCTTTTGTACTTGAAAAATCTACAGCTCTTTATATGCTGATGACACAACTGTGTACACTGCTGCAGCATCAGTTGAAGAGCTGAACACTGTGTTGAACAAGGAGCTCGAATCTGTGGTAAACTGGGTGCAACAGAATCAGTTGGTGTTGAATGTGGCAAAGATTAATTGCATTTTAATTGGTTCAAGACATTCGTTAAGTTTTCAATTCAATTAATTTTTATTTATATAGCGCCAAATACAACAAATGTCATCTCAAGGCACTTAGATAATAAAGTCCAATTCAAGCCAATTGGAATTCAATTAATTGTAATCATAATTATTCATAAAATAATCCAATTCGTTCATATAGAGCCAATTCAAAAACACTTTCCTAGCTAAGAAAACCAACAGATTGCATATCAATTTATTTTTATTAAAGTATTTTTATGCCTTTTATGATAGGACAGTGTGAGAGAGACAGGAAGCAGGGGGCAGAGAGAGGGGGAAGACACGCAGCAAAGGGCCGTTTGGTGCGGGAGTTGAACCGGGGCCAGCTGCATCGAGGACTAAGCCTCTGTACATGGGGCGGCTGCTTAACCCACTACGCCACCGACCGCTCCTGCATATGAATTTTTACTAAAAAATCCTAAAGTTAAGTAAAAATCCTGAGTTAAATCTAATGATAAATGATGAGCATATTAAACAGCTGCAGGAGACCAAACTGCTGGGCATCACAATAGATAACAGACTGACATGGAAGCAACATGTTAATAAGATCTGCCGCAAAATGGCTGGTGTGTTATCCTCCGTGAATAGATGTGCTTATTTTTTTAACCAAAACTCACGTAAAACGATCACTCAAGCACTGCTATTATCTAACTGAGATTACTGTTCCACGGTTTGGTGAAATGCAAATGCAGATCTGATAGAAAAACTTCAGAAAATACAAAATAGAGCAGCACGTTTGGTCCTGAGACGAGGATATAGTGCAAATGTTGAATAAATGTATTCAAACTTAAACTAGTTATTTGTGAAGGACCAACTGTAAATTTTATTAGACATGTTTCGGTAACACAGAATCCACTCATGTTATACAAACATCTGGAATTTAGTAACAGCGAGCACATGTATGACACCAGACATGCAGCGGGAAAGTATTTTACATTACATAAAGTGAGGTCAAATGCTTTAAAAATAACAGTGATTTATAGGGGCATGCAGGAATGGAATCAGCTTCCAAAAGCCATTTCACAAATTGATGGTAAATCTTTGTTTAAAAAGACCTTAAAAAAGTACCTGTGTAACGATAAGGGCCTTGTGGACTGATTTAGTATGTGTGGAACTATCATGACTGGAAAAGATGGAAGGAAACTGTGTATTTATGTTCTGGATTTTATGTCATTTGTAATGGAATTGTGAATTTTGATTAAAGCTATAATGTGTAATATTTCACGGACAATGAATGTCTCCATGTCGCTCCGCCATTTTAAAACTACGGGATTTGTAGAAGGACATGTCATCAGCTTCGCATTTTCCGTTTCCAATGTGTAAACGGAAAATGCGAAGCTGATGACATGTCCTTCTACAAATCCCGTAGTTTAAAAATGGCGGAGAAACATGGCGACATCCATTGGGGTGTAACACTCTTATGTACATTCGCATGCTGAATATAAAGAATATAAGAACACTGCACTTTTGTGATGGAGGTAATTAATAACGATTGAGGTAATACTTGTGAATGATAAGACTCAAATTTGTTAATAGACAACGTGAAATATTACACATTATGGCTTTAATGCATTATATAATGTACTCAATGCCATGAAATTATTTTTTGTAAAGTACTTTATTTGTAATGTATTTTTGATGAGGTCCCCAGGAAGAATAGCGGCAGCTTGCTGCAGCTAATGGGGCTCCTAATAAACAATTAAACAATTAAAAAAAGCAAATAAACAAATAAACAAAACACTAAAATAAACAAATAAACAAATAAACAAAAACAAATAAACAAATAAACAAATCCCCCCTGCTGGCGGTGCAGGACTGCCCCATACTCACCTGTTAGCAGAACGTAGCTGAGTTCCCTCCCTGACGCCCTGACGATGGGAGTGTCGTTGAACCGGATGAAGGTTATCACCACGGCACTGGTTGCCAGGATACCGAGCATAGCCAGAGAGGCGGGCACTAGGGCAAAGGGGGAGTTCCACTCCAACTTGATGATCGGGGTCGGCCGACAGGCGGTCCTGTTGGGGGCCGGGCGCATGTCCGCCGGACAGATCTCACAGTTAAACTCATCCAGCTGGTACTGGTACCCGTCACAAAGCTGCAGGAGTCAGAGACATTCTGTTAAAGTTAACCCTTTAACCCTTTAACCCTTTACCTCATTAACCCTTTAACCCTTTAACCCTTTACCTCATTAACCCTTTAACCCTTTAACTCGTTAAACCTTTAACCCTTTAACTCGTTAAACCTTTAAGCCTTTAACCCTTTAACTCGTTAAACCTTTAAACCTTTACCTCATTAACCCTTTAACCCTTTAACTCGTTAAACCTTTAACCCTTTAACCCTTTAACTTGTTAAACCTTTAACCCTTTAACTTGTTAAACCTTTAAGCCTTTAACCCTTTAACTCGTTAAACCTTTAAACCTTTACCTCATTAACCCTTTAACCCTTTAACTCGTTAAACCTTTAACCCTTTAACTCGTTAAACCTTTAAGCCTTTAACCCTTTAACCCTTTAACCCTTTAACCCTTTACCTCATTAACCCTTTAACCCTTTAAATCGTTAAACCTTTAACCCTTTAACTCGTTAAACCTTTAACCCTTTAACTCGTTAAACCTTTAAGCCTTTAACCCTTTAACTCGTTAAACCTTTAAACCTTTACCTCATTAACCCTTTAACCCTTTAACTCGTTAAACCTTTAACCTTTTAACCCTTTAACTCGTTAAACCTTTAACCCTTTACCTCATTAACCCTTTAACCCTTTAACTCTTTAACTCTTTAACCCTTTAACCCTTTAACTCGTTAACCCTTTAACCCTTTAACTCGTTAAACCTTTAACCTTTTAACCCTTTAACTCGTTAAACCTTTAACCCTTTACCTCATTAACCCTTTAACCCTTTAACTCTTTAACTCTTTAACCCTTTAACCCTTTAACTCGTTAACCCTTTAACCCTTTAACTCGTTAAACCTTTAACCTTTTAACCCTTTAACTCGTTAACCCTTTAACCCTTTAACTCGTTAAACCTTTAACCTTTTAACCCTTTAACTCGTTAAACCTTTAACCCTTTAACCCTTTAACTCGTTAACCCTTTAACCCTTTAACTCGTTAAACCTTTAACCCTTTAACTCTTTAACTCTTTAACCCTTTAACCCTTTAACTCGTTAACCCTTTAACCCTTTAACTTGTTAACCCTTTAACTCGTTAACCCTTTAACCCTTTAACCCTTTAACCCTTTAACCCTTTAACTCGTTAACCCTTTAACTCGTTAAACCTTTAACCCTTTAACCCTTTAACTCGTTAAACCTTTAACCCTTTAACCCTTTAACTCGTTAACCCTTTAACCCTTTAACTCGTTAACCCTTTAACTCGTTAAACCTTTAACCCTTTAACTCGTTAACCGTTTAACTCGTTAAACCTTTAACCCTTTAACCCTTTAACTCGTTAAACCTTTAACCCTTTAACCCTTTAACTCATTAACCCTTTAACCCTTTAACTCGTTAACCCTTTAACTCGTTAAACCTTTAACCCTTTAACTCGTTAACCGTTTAACTCGTTAAACCTTTAACCCTTTAACCCTTTAACTCTTTAACCCTTTAACTCTTTAACCCTTTAACCCTTTACCTCATTAACCCTTTAACCCTTTAACTCGTTAAACCTTTAACCCTTTAACCCTTAATCCTTTAACCCTTTAACTCATTAACCCTTTAAACCTTAATCCTTTAACCCTTTGACTCATTAACCCTTTAACCCTTTAACCCTTTAACCCTTTAACTCATTAACCCTTTAACTCGGTAACCCTTTAACCCTTTAACTCGTTAACTCGTTAACCCTTTAACTCGTTAACCCTTTAACTCATTAACCCTTTAACTTGTTAACCCTTTAACTCATTAACCCTTTAACCCTTTAACTGTCATGCCCATGGACTCTTGTTTTTAGTTTCATGTTTTAGGTCACGTTTTTGGTTCTTAGTCCATGTTTAGTTTTTAGTTTTGCCATGTTTTAGTTTCCCTTCACTTACCAGTTCATTAGTTCACTCACTTCACCTGTGTTTTTTCCCTCAGCTGCACTCACTCTCCAATCACTCTCACTCCCTATTTAGTCTCCTGTCTCCCCTGTCTTGTTGCCGGATCTTTGTTTGTCACCCATGCCATGACACCCGTTTACACCATGTTCCTCGATTGTTCCATGTTTATCGTTTTCCAAAGTTAAGTATTTATTTATTTATTCCATGCCATGTCCTTTTGTTAGTTTAAGCTACGTTTTTGATTTCGCCGCGCTTTATGTTGATACTTTGTTTTTTGCTTTAATAAACCAAGCCTTTATTTTTAAAGTCCGCATCCGTGTCCTCCCTTCACCCTCAATTCACCATCCCTGACATTAACTCGTTAACCCTTTAACTCGTTAACCCTAACCCTTTAACTCGTTAATTCTTTAACTAATTAACCCAGCCGCAGCGAGGACTACCGCCCCTTCACATGGTTAACCCTTTAACCCTTTAACTCGTTAACCCTTTAACCCTTTAACTTGTTAACCCTTTAACCCTGTTACAGAGAGGCCTGAACATGACTCTAACTCTCTGTTACAGTTATCCCCAAACTGTTAGAGACCTGACAGAAAACGAACAACATGCTGAATGGGAGGCTGTACCTCACAGTGCCAGCAGCAGGGAACCCCCTTCACCATCTTCTTCCTCTCTCCGGGTTCACAGGGGAAGCTGCAGATGGACTCTGGGACGGATCGGTCTCCTCCGGACCACTGCATCTCCTCCAGCTGCAGGTGGGCACATACCGTCAGTCAGACCTGAAACTGCTGCTGCTACATTATTTCTGTTAACAATCAGCATCTTACGTTGAGCCTCAGGTTGTTGGTCCACTGACCGATCACATGATAGCCAGGATGGCTGTGATTGGTCATCTGAAACTGGAAGATGTCATACCGTCCTGGAGCGTCTCCGTTTTCATTGAACAAAACGCTCGTACCGGCACTTCCTGTTGGACACAGAGACACACGAGCAGAAAACCAGCTGTCATAGACCCCCAAACCAGCTATCAGAGACCCTTAAACCAACTGTCAGAGACCCCAAACCAGCTATCAGAGACCCTTAAACCAGCTGTCAGAGACCCCTAAACCAGCTATCAGAGACCCCTAAACCAGCTGTCAGAGACCCCTAAACCAGCTATCAGAGACCCTTAAACCAGCTATCAGAGACCCCTAAACCAGCTATCAGAGACCCCTAAACCAGCTATCAGAGACCCCTAAACCAGCTATCAGAGACCCTTAAACCAGCTATCAGAGACCCCTAAACCAGCTGTCAGAGACCCCTAAACCAGCTATCAGAGACCCTTAAACCAGCTATCAGAGACCCCTAAACCAGCTGTCAGAGACCCCTAAACCAGCTATCGGAGACCCCTAAACCAGCTGTCAGAGACCCCTAAACCAGCTATCAGAGACCCCTAAACCAGCTATCAGAGACCCCTAAACCAGCTATCAGAGACCCTTAAACCAGCTATCAGAGACCCTTAAACCAGCTATCAGAGACCCCTAAACCAGCTATCAGAGACCCTTAAACCAGCTATCAGAGACCCCTAAACCAGCTATCAGAGACCCTTAAACCAGCTATCAGAGACCCCTAAACCAGCTATCAGAGACCCCTAAACCAGCTATCAGAGACCCTTAAACCAGCTATCAGAGACCCCTAAACCAGCTATCAGAGACCCTTAAACCAGCTATCAGAGACCCCTAAACCAGCTATCAGAGACCCTTAACCAAGCTAGGTTCTCACCGTTAAAGTTGACCGCCCTGATGTAGTCCAGCAGCAGAGACCCAGAGACGGGGTCCATGTTGCTGCAGACGCCGCTGCTGCTGGGGCAAAGGTCCTGGTGCATGTTTTGCAGAGCGTGTGCGACGGCATAAACGGCGTCGATCACAAACTGGACTTTCCCTTCCTGCTCATAGGATGAATCCCGCCCGATCCTCTCGTCACCTGCAGAGACAAAACGTTACCCAACGTTACCCAACGTTACCCAGCGTTACCCAACGTTACACAAAATTACCCAGCGTTACCCAACGTTACCCAGCGTTACCCAATGTTACCCAGCGTTACCCAACGTTACCCAGCGTTAACCCAGCGTTACCCAACGTTACCCAGCGTTACCCAACGTTACCCAACGTTACCCAGCGTTACCCAACGTTACCCAGCGTTACCCAACGTTACCCAGCGTTACCCAACGTTACCCAACGTTACCCAATGTTACCCAGCGTTACCCAACATTACACAAAATTACCCAGCGTTACCCAACGTTACCCAGCGTTACCCAGCGTTACCCAACGTTACCCAGCGTTACCCAACGTTACACAAAATTACCCAGCGTTACCCAACGTTACACAAAATTACCCAACGTTACCCAACGTTACCCAGCGTCACCCAACGTTACCCAGCGTTACCCAACGTTACCCAACGTTACACAAAATTACCCAACGTTACCCAGCGTTACCCAACGTTACCCAGCATTAACCCAATGTTACCCAGCGTTACACAAAATTACCCAGCGTTACCCAACGTTACCCAGCGTTACCCAACGTTACCCAGCGTTACCCAACGTTACACAAAATTACCCAGCGTTACCCAACGTTACACAAAATTACCCAGCGTTACCCAACGTTACCCAGCGTTACCCAACGTTACACAAAATTACCCAGCGTTACCCAACGTTACCCAGCGTTACCCAACGTTACCCAGCGTTACCCAACGTTACCCAGCGTTACACAAAATTACCCAGCGTTACCCAACGTTACCCAGCGTTACCCAACGTTACACAAAATTACCCAGCGTTACCCAACGTTACCCAGCGTTACCCAACGTTACCCAGCGTTACCCAACGTTACCCAACGTTATCCAGCGTTACCCAACGTAACCCAACGTTACCCAGCGTTACCCAACGTTACCCAACGTTACCCAGCGTTACCCAACGTTACCCAGCGTTACCCAACGTTACCCAGCGTTACCCAACGTTACCCAACGTTACCCAGCGTTACCCAGCGTTAACCCAATGTTACCTAACGTTACCCAGCGTTACCCAACGTTACCAAGCGTTACCCAACGTTACACAAAATTATCCAGCGTTACCCAACGTTACCCAGCGTTACCCAACGTTACACAAAATTACCCAGCGTTACCCAATGTTACCCAGCGTTACCCAACGTTACACAAAATTACCCAACGTTACCCAGCGTTACCCAGCGTTACCCAACGTTACACAAAATTACCCAGCGTTACCCAACGTTACACAAAATTACCCAACGTTACCCAACGTTACCCAGCGTTACCCAACGTTACCCAGCGTTACCCAACGTTACACAAAATTACCCAGCGTTACCCAACGTTACACAAAATTACCCAACGTTACCCAGCGTTACCCAACGTTACCCAGCATTAACCCAATGTTACCTAACATTACCCAGCGTTACCCAGCGTTACCCAACGTTACCCAACGTTACCCAGCGTTACCCAACGTTACCGAGCGTTACCCAACGTTACACAAAATTACCCAGCGTTACCCAACGTTACCCAGCGTTACCCAACGTTACCCAGCGTTACCCAACGTTACCCAACGTTACCCAGCGTTACCCAACGTTACCCAGCGTTACCCAACGTTACCCAACGTTACCCAGCGTTACCCAACGTTACCCAGCGTTAACCCAACGTTACCCAGCGTTACCCAACGTTACCCAATGTTACCCAACGTTACCCAACGTTACCCAAAGTTACCCAAAGTTACCCGGCGTTACCCAACGTTACCCGGCGTTACCCAACGTTACCTGGCGTTACCCAACGTTACCCGGCGTTACCCAACGTTACCCAACGTTACCCAACGTTAACCCAACGTTACCTAACGTTACCCAGCGTTACCCAACGTTACCCAATGTTACCCAACGTTACCCAACGTTACCCGGCGTTACCCAAAGTTACCCGGCGTTACCCAACGTTACCCGGCGTTACCCAATGTTACCCAAAGTTACCCAAAGTTACCCGGCGTTACCTAACGTTACCCGGCGTTACCCAACGTTACCCGGCGTTACCCAACGTTACCCGGCGTTACCCAACGTTACCCGGCGTTACCCAACGTTACCCGGCGTTACCCACCGTGGGGTAGTTCACACAAAGGGCCCTCAGGTGTGGGGGTACCTGTGCACTTCTTCTTGTCCGGGTCCAGTTTGACTCCAGGACGGGTCAGTTTGCATCTGAAGTCGTCCTCCCAGAACTCATTGAACCAGATGTTCCTGCGGTTGTTCTCCAGAGAACGGGACATGAAGTACTGATCGAACCCTGCAGAACACATGCAGATACGCACATCAGCGCGGTGACGGGTTCATTTCGGGGATGGTTGTGACGGGTTCAGGTGGGGGATGTTTGTGACGGGTTCAGGTGGGGGATGTTTGTGACGGGTTCAGGTGGGGGATGGTTGTGACGGGTTCAGCTCGGGGATGTTTGTGACGGGTTCAGGTGGGGATGTATGTGACGGGTTCAGGTGGGGGATGGTTGTGACGGGTTCAGGTGGGGGATGTATGTGACGGGTTCAGGTGGGGATGTATGTGACGGGTTCAGGTGGGGATGTATGTGACGGGTTCAGGTGGGGATGTATGTGACGGGTTCAGGTGGGGGATGTATGTGACGGGTTCAGGTGGGGGATGTATGTGACGGGTTCAGGTGGGGGATGGTTGTGACGGGTTCAGGTGGGGGATGGTTGTGACGGGTTCAGGTGGGGGATGGTTGTGACGGGTTCAGGTGGGGGATGGTTGTGACGGGTTCAGGTGGGGATGTATGTGACGGGTTCAGGTGGGGATGTATGTGACGGGTTCAGGTGGGGGATGGTTGTGACGGGTTCAGGTGGGGATGTATGTGACGGGTTCAGGTGGGGGATGTATGTGATGGGTTCAGCTCGGGGATGTATGTGACGGGTTCAGGTGGGGGATGGTTGTGACGGGTTCAGGTGGGGGATGTATGTGACGGGTTCAGGTGGGGGATGTATGTTACGGGTTCAGGTGGGGATGTTTGTGACGGGTTCAGGTGGGGATGTATGTGACGGGTTCAGGTGGGGGATGTTTGTGACGGGTTCAGCTCGGGGATGTATGTGACGGGTTCAGGTGGGGATGGTTGTGACGGGTTCAGGTGGGGATGGTTGTGACGGGTTCAGGTGGGGGATGTATGTGACGGGTTCAGGTGGGGGATGTATGTGACGGGTTCAGGTGGGGGATGTATGTGACGGGTTCAGGTGGGGGATGTTTGTGACGGGTTCAGGTGGGGATGTTGTGACGGGTTCAGGTGGGGATGGTTGTGACGGGTTCAGGTGGGGGATGTATGTGACGGGTTCAGGTGGGGATGTATGTGACGGGTTCAGGTGGGGATGTATGTGACGGGTTCAGGTTGGGGATGTTTGTGACGGGTTCAGGTGGGGGATGTTTGTGACGGGTTCAGCTCGGGATGGTTGTGACGGGTTCAGGTGGGGGATGTATGTGACGGGTTCAGGTGGGGATGTATGTGACGGGTTCAGGTGGGGATGTTTGTGACGGGTTCAGGTGGGGGATGTTTGTGACGGGTTCAGCTCGGGGATGGTTGTGACGGGTTCAGGTGGGGATGGTTGTGACGGGTTCAGGTGGGGGATGGTTGTGACGGGTTCAGGTGGGGGAGTATGTGACGGGTTCAGGTGGGGATGTTTGTGACGGGTTCAGGTGGGGATGGTTGTGACGGGTTCAGGTGGGGGATGTATGTGACGGGTTCAGCTCGGGGATGTTTGTTCAGTCGTACCATCGATGGAAGCCCGTTTCGGCAGGATGGTGACGGCGCCCTCTGCAACATCTTCCAGCTCTGTGATCGGCGAGCTCTTTGCCCCCCAACTGTCCGACCCAACGAACAGGAAGTGCCCGGTCAGATTGGCACGCTTCGCCGCCTCCAGGACACGCCTACCGGAAGCAGGTGGAATGAACCAAATGACTCATGTGATCGTACAAACCAATCAGCTGCTGTCAGTTTGGATGTTTTTAGTTTGTGTTTTACTTGATGTCGTCCTCGTTGGCAAAGATGATCACCCCTCTGGCGTTACTCGTCTCCATCAGACGTTTGATGATCTTGTCGAACTCTCCTTCCGTCGGCTCACGAGGAATCTTGACAGACTGAGCGATGCACACCCCACCTGAAGGAAAGACGGAAGGTGTGAGAAACCGAACGAGTTCAGAATCATCGGTCACGACCCAACAGACGTTTAAAAAATGGAGAACCGAAGTTTGGTGATGGGCTGCAGGATAGGGAGGTTCTGTTTGTGGGACAGCCCAAAAATAAAGAATTACAGCAGACCAATCCTGAAGGAACAGATGCATGGAGCAGTTTTTCTGCATCACTCTGAGACAGGATGTTCCTGATTTTAACAATATTACGAAGGTGAAAGAAGGCAGTCCTAGAAACCTGTTTCATATGTGAGTCAGAGGACAGATCCTGGTCAGAAACACAGATGATCGGGGGTCATAAAGGGTCTCAGTACCGGCCTCTCTGGAGATCTGCATGAAGGCGTCCACGCCGCTCTCGCCGTAGTTTCCCTCGGACGCTAGCGTGGAGACGTAGTTCCAGCCCAGAGCTTTCACGATGTCCAGCATGGTCTGGGCCTGGTACGAGTCTGGCGGCACCACCCGGGAGAAGAAGTCGTATCGATTGTTGTCGCTGAGCTCCGGAGCGGTTGATGCATAGCTCACCTGAGGGATCTGATCAATAATCAATAATCACTGAGCGGAACAAACCCAACGGACAGATCTGACCCAAACCCAAACGTCAAAGGTCAGAACCAGAGCAAACCGCATCGTGACAGTCAAAGCTCAAGTTAAACAAACACACACACACACGCAGGATTATCGTTGTGTAACAGCTGAATGTCTGTCAGAGCTTTAATAAACTGAAGAACAATCACATTACCACAGTGTGTGTGTGTGTTACTGTGTTTGTGTGTTTTACTGTGTGTGTGTGTGTGTGTGTGTGTGTGTGTGTGTGTGTGTGTGTGTGTGTTTGTTACTGTGTGTGTGTGTGTGTGCAGATTAATGGACTCCTCTCTGAGGGCAGACCTCGTTATAACCGCCATCATAATCAACATCAGAGATGCTTCAGTGGAGCAAAGCAAAGCTGAACATTGGAGAGTTCACATTAGTCAAACCTCCAATCACCTGATCACACAGTCTCTGTGTGGCCCTGTGATGGACTGGCGGCCTGTCCAGGTGAACCCCGCCCAATGACCGCTGGGATAGGCTCCGCCCCCCCACCTGACCCGACCGAGGGATCCACCGGGCATAGAAAATGGATGGATTTACATACATTTAAAGACAAAAAGAGCTCATTGTCTTTGGAGCCAAAGAAGAACAGTCAAACATCTGAGTTCAACTTTAGTCTGTGATGTTGAAAACCACAAACCAAGTCAGAAATCTTGGTTGTTATGGACTCTGACCTGAACCGTAACAGGTCAGTTATGAAGTCAGCCAACTTTCATCTGGAGAATATTTCCAGTATCAAAGGACTAATGTGTCAGAGTGTTTTAGAAAACCTGCTCCAGGCATTTATCTCCAGCAGACCTGATGACTGTAACAGAGTATTTCCTGGTCTGCCTTAAAGATGACCAGACAGCTGATTCAGTCCTCATTGAGAGCAGAAAAGTGGATCATATTCCTCCATCCTGAGGTCTCTACAGCAGGGTTTTAAACCCTAATGTTGTTTTTTTTTTAGAGATTTAGGAAAAGGTTTGCTATCCTCAGAGTTAGAACCAAACATGGAGAAGCTGCTTTCAGTTTTTATGGAGCATCTCTGTGGAGCCCTAACTCTGTGGAGCCCTAACTCTGTGGAACCTAACCCTGTGGAACCCTAACCCCGTGGAACCCTAACTCTGTGGAGCCCTAACCCCCGTGGAACACTAACTCTGTGGATCCCTAACCCTGTGGAACTCTAACCCTGTGGAACCCTAACTCCGTGGAACCCTAGTTCTGTGGAACCCTGTGGAACCCTAACTCTGTGGAACCCTTACCCTGTGAAACCCTATCCCTGTGGAACCCTAACTCTGTGGAACCCTGTAGAACCCTAACCCTGTGGAACCTTAACCCTGTAGAACCCTAACCTTGTGGAACCCTAACTCTGTGGAACCCTAACTCTGTGGAACCCTAACTCTGTGGAACCCTGTAGAACCCTAACTCTATGGAACCTTAACCCTGTAGAACCCTAACCTTGTGGAACCCTAACTTTGTGGAACCCTAATTCTGTGGAACCCTGTGGAACCCTAACCGTGTGGAACCCTAACTCTATGGAACCCTAAGCCTGTGGAACCCTAACCGTGTGGAACCATAACCCTGTGGAACCCTAACCCTGTGGAACCCTAGCCTTGTGGAACCCTAACTCTATGGAACCCTGTGGAACCCTAACCCTCTGGAACCCTAACCTTGTGGAACCCTAACTCTATGGAACCCTAACCCTGTAGAACCCTAATCCTGTGGAACCCTAACTCTGTGGAACCCTAATCCTGTGGAACCCTAACCCTGTGGAACCCTAACCCTGTGGAGTCCTAACTCTGCTGAACCCTGTAGAACCCTAACTCTATGGAACCCTAACCCTGTAGAAACCTAAACTTGTGGAACCCGAACGCTGTGGAACCCTAACTCTGTGGAACACTAACCCTGTGGAACCCTAACCTTGTGGAACCCTAACTCTATGGAACCCTGTGGAACCCTAACCCTGTGGAACCCTAATCTTGTGGAACCCTAACCCTGTGGAACCCTAATCCTGTGGAACCCTGTGGAACCCTAATCTTGTGGAACCCTAACTCGGTGGAACCCTAACCCTGTGGAACCATAACCCTGTAGAACCCTTACCCTGTGGAATACTAACCCCGTGGAACCCTAATCCTGTAGAACCTTAACCCTGTAGAACCGTAACTCTATGGAACCCTAATCCTGTGGAACCCTTACCCTGTGGAACCCTAATCCTGTAGAACCCTAACTCTGTGGAACCCTTACCCTGTGGAAACATAATCCTGTGGAACCCTAACTCTGTGGAACCATAACTCTGTGGAACCCTAACTCTGTGGAACCCTAACTCTGTGGAACCCTTAGCCTGTGGAACCCTAATCCGGTGGAACCCTAACCCTGTGGAAACCTAACCTTGTGGAACCCTAACTCTATGGAACCCTAACCCTGTGGAAACCTAACCTTGTGGAACCCTAACTCTATGGAACCCTGTGGAACCCTAACCCTGTGGAACCCTAACCTTGTGGAACCCTAACTCTATGGAACCCTAACCCTGTAGAACCCTTACCCTGTGGAACACTAACCCTGTGGAACCCTAATCCTGTAGAACCCTAACTCTATGGAACCCTAATCCTGTGGAACCCTAATCCTGTGGAAACCTTAACCTGTGGAACCCTAACTCTGTGGAACCCTAATCCTGTAGAACCCTAACTCTATGGAACCCTAATCCTGTGGAACCCTAATCCTGTGGAACCCTAACTCTGTGGAACCCTTACCTTGTGGAACCCTAATCCTGTGGAACCCTAACTCTATGGAACCCTGTGGAACCCTAACCCTGTGGAACCCTAACTCTATGGAACCCTAACCCTGTTGAACCCTAACCCTGCGGAACCCTAACCCTGTGGAACCCTAACTCTGTGGAACCCTGTAGAACCCTAACCTTGTGGAACCCTAACCCTGTGGAACCCTGTGGAACCCTAACCCTGTGGAACCCTAACTCTGTGGAACCCTAACTCTATGGAACCCTGTAGAACCCTAACCTTGTGGAACCCTAACCTTGTGGAACCCTAACTCTGTGGAACCCTAACTCTGTGGAACCCTAACTCTATGGAACCCTGTAGAACCCTAACCTTGTGGAACCCTAACCTTGTGGAACCCTAACTCTGTGGAACCCTGTAGAACCCTAACCTTGTGGAACCCTAACCCTGTGGAACCCTAACCCTGTGGTCTGTTAGATCAAAACTGAACTTTCCTGTTCACTGCATTTAATGAACTGATTTTGGACTGAAGGACTTTGATTAATAACTTTACCTCTACCTAACTTTAATAACTTTCACTGTTTGACTTTTTTAACCATAAATATAGTTTTTAATCCTTTTATATTCTATGTTAAGCCCCTTGAATGGCCTCGCTGTATAACTAAATGTGCTTTGTCTTCTTACCTGTTGCAGGTCTAACTGTTCTTACCTCAAACAGACGCAGGATGTTGGCCACCATGATGGACACCGAGCTGGCGGACGCCCCGATCACGCCCACCACCCTCTCAGGTTTGCGGATGAGGGGCGGCTCGCCGTTGGAGCAGCGGATGTCGGACGTGTCCTTCTGGATCAGCGCCTGGACGAAGGTGAGCGACTGTTCAAGGGCGTAGGTGTCTCTGGAGCAGGTGTCCAGGATCCGGGCCCCCAGCGTGATGTTCGGCAGCAGCTCGTCGTCGCTGTTGATCTGATCCAGAGCGTACAACATGGCCTCCATGCGGTGGATCCCCTTCTCCTTCTTCAGCTCGCCACAGTTTACGCCGTGGGGACCACGGGCATGAATGGGAAACAGCCCCCCCAACGTGATGTCACCGGGTATCTTTATGGAGTGGGGGTGGATGTGCTGGTGGGAGGAGCTCACCTCCACCACGTGCTCACCAATCCAAAACCAGAGGGACAGCAGGAGGCGTGGCCACAGGGGGCGTGGCCACAGGGGAGCCTGGCGGCTGGCGCAGAAGACACGGAGGTGACGAAGGTGATGGAGGGGGGGCGGCTCGGGGTCTGATGATGTCATTATGTTCAGATTGGAGCTTTCATCCTGCTCTGGACACCTGAGGAGACATCGATCAATCAGTCAATCACTCAGCTGATGATGTCACAGAGGAGAAACCGTCTCCTTTTCTACACTGTCAAAACCGGGTTTGAATAGTTACTGAGGGATCATAGGCCTTTGACCATTCAGTGTTTTGTTTACCACAGCTTCCCCCAGACAGGGTGGGGTGAATGGCTGTTTTGGGAGCATGGGGTACCAGAGTGGCTTTTGCAAGCTATTCATTCCCTGTTTAACCAAATCAGGAGCATGTTGGACTCCACCAGTCCTGTGGCAGTTTTAGTGGCAGTTACCGGGTCCTGTGGCAGTTTTAGTGGCAGTTACCGGGTCCTGTGGCAGTTTTAGTGGCAGTTACCGGGTCCTGAGGCAGTTTTAGTGGCAGTTACCGGGTCCTGTGGCAGTTTTAGTGGCAGTTACCGGGTCCTGTGGCAGTTTTAGTGGCAGTTACCGGGTCCTGAGGCAGTTTTAGTGGCAGTTACCGGGTCCTGTGGCAGTTTTAGTGGCAGTTACCGGGTCCTGAGGCAGTTTTAGTGGCAGTTACCGGGTCCTGTGGCAGTTTTAGTGGCAGTTACCGGGTCCTGAGGCAGTTTTAGTGGCAGTTACCGGGTCCTGTGGCAGTTTTAGTGGCAGTTACCGGGTCCTGTGGCAGTTTTAGTGGCAGTTACCGGGTCCTGAGGCAGTTTTAGTGGCAGTTACCGGGTCCTGTGGCAGTTTTAGTGGCAGTTACCGGGTCCTGAGGCAGTTTTAGTGGCAGTTACCGGGTCCTGAGGCAGTTTTAGTGGCAGTTACCGGGTCCTGAGGCAGTTTTAGTGGCAGTTACCGGGTCCTGAGGCAGTTTTAGTGGCAGTTACTGGGTCCTGAGTTACAAATACGGTTGTTTCTTATGTAAGCGCTGACTGGAATGACATAAAACCTCCTGGATTGGTGAGATGTGTGCATCTCTGAGGACTCACACAGCTTGTTAAGATGTTTGTTGCATAGTTCTACAGAATACTGTTTCCTGTGTTGACAGAGTTCTATAGTTCTGTTTTTCCTTATTTGTATTTTTATGGTTATTTAAATAGTTTCCAATACTTGAATACTTGTATCAGTTGAACATACAGTGTTTACTACTTAATCTGCTATTTCTGTAGGAATCATTGTACAGATATGTTCTGTTATGTTCGTGGGATTTTTATTAGTTTGTGTTATTTGTTTAATATTCGGTGGCATTGTTCTACGCTGTGGTTTTACTGATGTTGGCTTGTATCTGGAACTCTGCTTTGAGAACATTGATAGCATTTTGTATAAATTGCATCATTAAAACCCCCAAATATCTATATCCTAATTCCAGGTTGTGGGGACATAAAACAGGAGATTTCTTCCTTTGTGTTTACTCAGTTTTGTGTTTTTGGGTTTAATCTGTCCTGAAGGCAGCAGAAAGCTGTGATTCCTGTAAAAACTCATTCAGAACTCCTCCTATCTCCTTTTTCTGCTTTTTCTGCTTCGGTTCTACGGTTCTGAGTTCTGTTCAGAACATTTCGGTGTGGATGTTGGACATGTTTGGAGCTTTAGTTCCTGTTGAATCTGCAGCACATAAATCTGACTGATGAGGTGTCTGTAAGTTTCAGTAAATCCAGTTTAAGGGGCAGATTTCATTATTAGATATACATACATATTATTACATATTGTTTGTATTTGAATCAAATCAAAATCAAATCAAATTTATTTATATAGCACATTTCATGTACAAACAATTAAAAGTGCTTTACATAAAATAAAAGCATTGCAGCAGGAGTGGAAGAAGCATTAAAATACATAAAATAATATAAAGAGAAACAAATAAAATCATTTAAATGAATTTAAAAACAAGCAACAGTCCAGATAAGTTCAAAGATATCGTGCAGATTTCATGCATGGACACATGAGAACAGAAATGTTTTTAATGTCTTCAATGAAGGTGCATTGATCTTTCTGTAGACCATCCGGGTGGTGATTAAACAGCTCTCACTGATGCTCCATTTAATGTCAGAAAATGATCAATATTAGTTACCAATGCAGAATGTAAAGAATCCAACTCAAACTGACATTTGTATTGATTGATTTTCTTTGTAAACTAGTACATGTAGTCATAAAGTTTCTTTGCTGTTCTTCAGATTAAGATGACAGTAGGATTATTGATACTGATTGATTATTGATTATCAGTAAAAAGCAACAGTAATCAATGTGTTTATTGGAGCTGAAAAGATTCTTTAATGAGCAACAAATGTTAATAATTCATGCAGTCTGAAGTGTTTCCAAGGTTTCATTCAGAACTCACCGACGGGGTCCGTGTCTTCCCGGTTCTGATTCAGTCCGGATCCGCTGGATCTTCTCCGGGAAACCCGCCGCTCAATGTCCCGCTGGTTCGATGAGACTCTCCGGTTCAGCTGCTGCTGCCGGCGGATGGCTGCTCACCTGTCTGTCTGCCTGTTTAATTACACTTAATTTTTATTTATTTATTAAACTCTCTAACGCTCCACTTTGTGTCTGCGGGTGTTTGTATCTCTCTGAGGACCCGCAGTGGACTTTCCGCCCCTGTGAGGACACCGTCGGCTTCCCTGGGAATCAGGCTGATGTTACAGTTTCATTATGTTAATGAGGTCATCGCAGTCACATCAGAAGCTCTCTCAGGGATCTGCGGACCGAAAAAAAAAAAAAAAAGTTTCAGTGCAATCTGTTGGTTTCCTTAGCTAGGAAAGTGTTTTTGAATTGGCTCTATATGAACGAATTGGATTATTTTATGAATAATTATGATTACAATTAATTGAATTCCAATTGGCTTGAATTGGACTTTATTATCTAAGTGCCTTGAGATGACATTTGTTGTATTTGGTGCTATATAAATAAAAATGAATTGAATAGAATTGAATCAATGACAGCGCCCCCTGCCGGTTCCCGTCCACACATGGAACATGTTTGATCTGATCAGTTTTTTTTTTAAGGATTTTGTGGAAACTTTTATTCTAAAACCAGCTGGACTCACCTGCACCTCGACAGGTGAGATCATTCTCTGCTCCTGAAGCCACATTAACAGATCTAAGATCTGCTTCAAACTTAAATCTAAATCCCAGTAGATCTTAATCCCCCCCCCCCCCCCCCCCATCCTTTCCCGTCCGCCTGCTATCAAACAAACACTTAAAAAAAAACTAAATAAAAACACCCAGCCCTGAACTGTTAAAGCAGCCGGAGTTTCTGTTCAGATGTTTCTCTGAGACTCACCTCGTTTGTGTTTGATAAATTAAAAGTTTGAAACAGGTGAAGATGATCACCTGTAAAATGATGGTTGTATAAAATTAAGATAAATATGTCTGCTGATACTTCAGCCAACTCAAGACCGGATGATGTCATATTCAGCTTAACAAAACTTTATTAATCCTTGAAGGGAAATTAAACTGTTGCAGTATTAATTATTATAAAAGATATGCTGTTGTTATAGTGATGTGGTGTGTAACCATGGCAACAGGAAAGCTGTTAACCTGTCGGAGCAGCTAACTGAGCTTCCCAAAGCCCAAGTAATGCCTGGAGACCCTAAATCAAGAGTTGAAGAGGAGACGTTTAGGATGCAGAGCAGGAACAAAATGGAGGAAAAGGAGGAGGAAGTTTAAACCATTTCTTCCCCTGATCATCAGGGATACAGCAGGAATATCAGGCAGAGACTATCAGGTAATTTTAGCTAACAGTAAGATTGGTATAACTATAACAGAGCTAAAGTAAATTTAGCTAACAGTAAGATTGGTATAACTATAACAGAGCTAAAGTAAATTTAGCTAACAGTAGGATTGGTATAACTATAACAGAGCAAAAGTAAATTTAGCTAACAGTAGGATTGGAATAACTATAACAGAGCTAAAGTAAATTTAGCTAACTGTAGGATTGGTATAACTATAACAGAGCTAAAGTAAATTTAGCTAACAGTAAGATTGGTATAACTATGACAGAGCTAAAGTAAATTTAGCTAACAGTAAGATTGGTACAACTATAACAGAGCTAAAGTAAATTTAGCTAACAGTAAGATTGGTATAACTATAACAGAGCAAAAGTAAATTTAGCTAACAGTAAGATTGGTATAACTATAACAGAGCAAAAGTAAATTTAGCTAACAGTAAGATTGGTATAACTATAACAGAGCAAAAGTAAATTTAGCTAACAGTAGGATTGGTATAACTATAACAGAGCTAAAGTAAATTTAGCTAACAGTAGGATTGGTATAACTATAACAGGTAATTTGAGTAAACTAACAAAAGCTAACAAACATGGATAAATTTTCCTCTAAGAGGAGGCATTTAAAAATATAGCTAATAACAGAACGGTTGATATAATGAATGATAACAAATCTTTAAAAGACTTTCATCTGAGAGGAAATATTAAGGTTGATAAGTTTTCCTCCTCGTGAAGCATTAATAAGACAAATCTATTTGATAAGGGTAGAATGACAGAAGAAATACCACATTAGGGGAGAGGAGGAGAAAAACCTCAGCACAAAAAAGAAAAGGCAACACATACACACACCATCAAGCATTTAGAGGAGGTGTGGGAATTACATATGTTAATCATTGAGCATGTGTGTGCGTGTGGAAGTAAGTCCATGAAGCACTGTCTCAGAGGCCATTGTCCTTGATAATGCGATGGAAAGTTTATCAACCAGCCTAAACAGTTTCTACAGGAGTCCTCAGGAAGGGGAGGGAGCACATGGGGCAGAGCGTCTTATTTACATAGCATCCGGGAGAAGCTGCAGCTGGCAGCCAAGGCCAGCACAGGGGAGCCAGATTGAGATTGTCAGGGTTGGGTGTGGGGATGGTGAAGGTAGGACACGGATGTGGACTTTTCAAAAAAGGAAACTGGATTTATTCACAGAAAAACAAAGTACAACAAAAAGCGCGGCTGAGCCGGATTCAAAAATGTAGCTGAGAAAAACAAACAAAAGGACTTGGCATGGCTTGGGATAGAATAAATAAATACTTAGCTTGGAGAAGACAAGGAACATGGGAAAAAACAGGTGACAAGGCAGGTAAGACATGCAGGGCAAAGATCCGGCAAACTGAGAAGGGAGGCTGGACACTAAATAGGGAGTGAGTGATTAGTGAGAGGGTGCAGCTGGTGGGGAATGAACTAAGTGAAGGGAAACTAAAACATGGCAGAACTAAAATCTAAGACATGAACTGAAACCAAAATGTAACCTAAAACATAGAGTCCCATGGCGTGACAGAGATAACAAAACTGTTTGGGTCAGGCAGACTCTTAATTTTTCCGCCTGCCTTGAAGTCTTTGCTGGTGCGTCTCAATGGCGAATCCAAACAGCCAAACTGTGGAAATTGCAGACAGAGACTGCAGACAGAGCGGTAACAGGAAAGGAGGAGGATCACAGAGCTGGTTACCAACAGATGCTGTAATCCTGGACCTGGCTGCAGGAACAGCTCTAACAGCTCTCTGCTCAGCTCTAAGACTATCCGGGCAGACAGAGACCGCAGACAGAGACTGCAGACAGAGACTGCAGACAGAGACTGCAGACAGAGCGGTAACAGGAAAGGAGGAGGATCACAGAGCTGGTTACCAACAGATGGTGTAATCCTGGACCTGGAGTCTCTGCAGCCCAGATGTTGAACGGCTGGCTGGGAGCTTCTGTCCATGTTGTCTGCTGACAGAGTTCACCTGAGTTACCTGCTGACGCTGTGTGTGACATCATTAGCTGAGTTGTTGCTAAGCAACAGAAACAACAGCCCAACCCACTGATGGAGACCTCTGAAGGTTTCTCCCACACCTTCCTCTCTGCTGCACTTCAGCTGGTTTATGTTTTATCTTGTTCTCTGTAGCAGCTGATCTTTGATGATAATTAATGCTGCAGGGATATAATTTACCTTCAGGGATCATTAAAAGTTTTATTGAATTGAATTGAACTGGGTTGAATTGCAACACAGTAAAGTAAAACCTGTCTCATTGTTTCTGCCTCAGGTGTCAGACAGGTGTTACCTCACTTTGATCTTTATTCTGCTGTCTGTGTGTGTTAACCACAGCTGTTGCCGTGGGAACGGCAGAGGTAAATATTCACAGAATTCACAAACAAAAAGTTTCTTTTCAGTTCTTCAATCAGAATGATGATGATGCACAGATGCATGATGGGAGACTGTTTATTGTTCAGCAGCTGGAACACAACTGCCACACGGAGCCATCAACAACGATGTCATAAACTTTATTCAAGATGCTGAGATGGAAAATTCTTATTTGTCCCTTTGGTTTTAAAAGTCTGACTCGTCTATGACCCCCTTCACCCTGTGATCCCTGGGAAATCCGATTCTAAGCTCATCAGGGGAGCTTTATGGTTGAAGTCATAAAGGCGCACCTCGTAAACTGTTATCTCAGATCCTGAACAGAGCAGGGCGCCATTTGTTTTTTAAAGATAACCCCGGTTTGGAGGATAAAAATGAACGTGTGACGTTTCCTCTTCTCTTACTGTGCTGACACCGTGCACACGGGGGACTGTTCAAATGCTGTTTTGCCTTTGAATAAAATATAAAGAAAGACTAAATCTGGATTTTCTCTTATTATTATTATTATTTGAGTAGCCTTCTTACCCACTCTGATAAAAAAAAATCACAACAATGCACATTAAAAACATTCATCATCAGAACACCTGAGACACACCTGATCACCTGCTGAGAGGTGGAGGTGAGCAACCATCACAATCATTTCAGTTCACCTGTTCACCTTCAGCTGCAGGGGGCGGGGCCAGGAGGGGTGGGAACAGGTGAACAGGTGAACAGGTGCGACATAAACAGAGTGCGTGAGCACCTGAACACTGAACACCTGTAACTTTGAAACGAGTCTGTTTACCTGACAGACATCATTAGCTGCTGTTCATCAACCATAAAGCAAACTCAGCATCTGACTGGCTAAAACTCTCTGACCAATCAGCAGCTGGCATTAGCTGGGCTGGGAGCTGATTGGTCAGGGTGTGTTCGAGACCTTTTGCTCTGCGGCCGCTCTGATTGGTCGGCATCTCGGAAGCCCTCGGAGGTGATCTGGTAGTGGACGCTGGCATCCATGTGACTTGGAGATTTAAAGATGGCCGCCAGCCGCCGTGACCCCTCCCACTGTAGGAGGAGCCTGATGGCAGGGGCGTGGCCCCATCTCTCCCCCAGGGCCGGAACCAGCTGGGATCGGCCGTCCTGCAGCCGTGTGGTCATCTGGTTGCTGATCACCACGGCGATGTTGTGGCTTGTTGCCATAGCGATGAGCTGCTGGCCAAGGCTCTGGAGGAGGCGTGTCCTCTGCGAGAGGTCATCGAACTGCAGCCGGAACGGGAACGCCACGCTGTCGATCACCAGGAGGCGGACCCTCGGTCGGTCCTGCAAGAAGTCGCGCAGCAGCTGGAGCTCTGCGAGCAGCTCCACGTAGTCATGGCAACGCACCTGAGAGAGAACAGCCAATCAGAATCCTTCTACTCTGCGGAGATAAACCACAGGAGCGCTCGTCCTCACCAGGAAGATGTTCGCCAGGATGGAGTCCACGGTGAAGGCCGTCATAGCGGCTCGCTGCTCCTCGTCCTCGGCCAGCAGGGAGCAGTGTCTGACGGCGGCGGCGGCGACGTCCCCGACCCGCTGGAGCAGGAAGCCGCCCTCCGTGTCCACGAACACCGCCTGAGCCTCAACGCCACCGAAGCACTGCGGCACCTGGACGTCCACGGCCAGCTGCAGGCTGACAGGGTCAGGGTCAGAGTCAGGGTTAGGGTCAGGGTCAGAGTCAGGGTTAGGGTCAGAGTGTTAGGGTTAGGGTCAGGGTCAGAGTCAGGGTCAGGGTCAGAGTGTTAGGGTCAGAGTCAGGGTCAGGGTCAGAGTGTTAGGGTCAGAGTCAGGGTTAGGGTCAGAGTCAGGGTCAGGGTCAGAGTCAGGGTTAGGGTCAGAGTCAGGGTTAGGGTCAGGGTCAGGGTCAGGGTTAGGGTCAGGGTCAGGGTCAGAGTCAGGGTCAGAGTGTTAGGGTTAGGGTCAGGGTCAGAGTGTTAGGGTCAGAGTCAGGGTCAGGGTCAGAGTGTTAGGGTCAGAGTCAGGGTCAGGGTCAGGGTCAGGGTCAGAGTCAGGGTCAGAGTGTTAGGGTCAGGGTCAGGGTCAGAGTGTTAGGGTCAGAGTCAGGGTCAGGGTCAGGGTCAGAGTCAGGGTCAGGGTCAGAGTGTTAGGGTCAGAGTCAGGGTCAGGGTCAGGGTCAGAGTCAGGGTCAGGGTCAGGGTTAGGGTCAGAGTCAGGAAACTAGGGTTTGTCCGTTCCTCCAACGAGGAAGCGGAGGGGCACTCTCAGCCCTGCCTTTCGCTACAATGTCCCTATGAAAAATAAATTGGGTTAACATAATCAGATATAAATTAAACTTTCTCTTTCCCTTACTTCCGTCTAATTAGGTTCACATTTTCGCATTCTTTAGCTTAGTTATTGTTCTTTTCACACCTCCTTCACAACGTTTCGACATATTTTTGTCTTCATCAGGTGTTAGGTGCGTTCTATTCCCTATTTTCCTTTTTCCGAACATTTCGTTGGATTCGTAACGCATTAATTTAGCTTAGGCACCCCCTTCACTATGCACAGCCATCTACCTCCTTATATTAGGGTTGGGAAGTGGGCGGGGCTTCGGTTAGGGTTAGGAATTGGGCCTCCATTGAGGTTAGGTTTAGGGTTGGGGCCCAGGTTAGGGTTAGGATTAGGGTCAGGGTCAGGGTTAGGGTTAGGGTCAGAGTCAGGGTTAGGGTCAGAGTCAGGGTCAGGGTCAGGGTCAGGGTTAGGGTCAGAGTCAGGGTTAGGGTCAGAGTCAGTGTTAGGGTCAGAGTCAGGGTCAGGGTCAGGGTCAGAGTCAGGGTCAGGGTCAGGGTCAGGGTTAGGGTCAGGGTTAGGGTCAGAGTCAGGGTTAGGGTCAGAGTCAGGGTTAGGGTCAGAGTCAGGGTCAGAGTGTTAGGGTCAGGGTCAGGGTTAGGGTCAGGGTCAGAGGTATTATATTCACTCTGAGGTATTTTAGTGATGTGACCAGCCTGCTTCTGTGTTTCTGTATAATAAACATGTTTTTACCACAGCTGTGTTTTTCCGACTCCTGGAGCGCCACAGATCTCCGTCAGCTTCCCGACAGGAAGTCCTCCGTGCAGGATGCGGTCCAGCTGTGAGGAGAAGGTCACGATGCTCCTGAGCTCCTCCTCCTTCTGCAGGAGCTCCAGAGCCGTCAGAGAAGCTCCGCCTCCTCCGTCTGACCTCACGACCTCCAGCGCCTCCTGGGCCTCCTGCGGCGACACTCCGGCCTCTGAAACCCAACCGACGTTTAGGGTCAAACGTCTGAGCGTTACCGTGGTGACGGCTGAGTCTCTGAGGCTGCTGTGTGTGTGTGTGTGTGTGTGCACGTGCCCGGTCTGTGTCATTAGGTCAATTTAAATGAAAATAATAGAACTGATTTCTGGGACAATAATGATGAAGGGTTGTTGTTTATTCCTCACTGATGATGATAAATGTCACCTGTCAGCGGCTCACCTGTCAGCGGCTCACCTGTCAGCGGCTCACCTGTTTCTGACCCGTCTGTTTTCTGTTTAATCATTTTACGTCATTTCTGCCCACCGGATCAGATAACTCATTCGGTCTTCTTTTGCCGTTAAAAACGTGATTTTCTGCCCGGACTCTGGAGCCTGAAAGCAGGCTGTATGAGGATATTCTGTCTGACTCTTTACCAGATAAAACCCGGGATATTCAGTCTGTTTAGCAGCTAAAACCCGGGATATTCTGTCTGTTCACCAGCTAAAACCCGGGATATTCTGTCTGTTTAGCAGCTAAAACCCGGGATATTCAGTCTGTTTAGCAGCTAAAACCCGGGATATTCTGTCTGTTTACCAGCTAAAACCCGGGATATTCTGTCTGTTTACCAGCTAAAACCCGGGATATTCAGTCTGTTTAGCAGCTAAAACCCGGGATATTCTGTCTGTTCACCAGCTAAAACCCGGGATATTCTGTCTGTTTACCAGCTAAAACCCGGGATATTCTGTCTGTTTAGCAGCTAAAACCCGGGATATTCAGTCTGTTTAGCAACTAAAACCCGGGATATTCTGTCTGTTTACCAGCTAAAACCCGGGATATTCAGTCTGTTTAGCAGCTAAAACCCGGGATATTCAGTCTGTTTAGCAGCTAAAACCCGGGATATTCTGTCTGTTTAGCAGCTAAAACCCGGGATATTCTGTCTGTTTACCAGCTAAAACCCGGGATATTCAGTCTGTTTAGCAACTAAAACCCGGGATATTCTGTCTGTTTACCAGCTAAAACCCGGGATATTCAGTCTGTTTAGCAGCTAAAACCCGGGATATTCAGTCTGTTTAGCAGCTAAAACCCGGGATATTCTGTCTGTTTAGCAGCTAAAACCCGGGATATTCTGTCTGTTTAGCAGCTAAAACCCGGGATATTCAGTCTGTTTAGCAGCTAAAACCCGGGATATTCTGTCTGTTTAGCAACTAAAACCCGGGATATTCAGTCTGTTTAGCAGCTAAAACCCGGGATATTCAGTCTGTTTAGCAACTAAAACCCGGGATATTCAGTCTGTTTACCAGCTAAAACCCGGGATATTCAGTCTGTTTAGCAACTAAAACCCGGGATATAGGGCTCGGGCACACGCGTTGCATTCTGGGATATGGTCGCCATATTGGAGGCACAATCTATCGTAAATAAACCGAGGCAAGACAGAGATCAAGGAACAAACAGTGAGAGAAAAGCATGTTAAAATGGAAGAAAGGATGTGGGATATACCGGGATACATTACAGAAGGAAGCCAGAGATCGGTACATACAGAAGATTGGCGTTATAAACGGACTGGACCCTTATGAAATACCGAGCAAGGAACGGAGTGTCGACGAAGATTTACTGCCTAAGTTCACCCTTTCAGACATAATTGCGTATATAGTATGTGGTGTCAGTGCTTATACTTTGCAACAGTTTCAATTCTAATGACACTTTACACTTTTGTCATGTTACTCTACTTGTAAATAAATAATGAAACACACACACTTGGCTGTATCTCAAAGCATATTTATTTCAGATGACTTCAACTTTGCACAACACTCCGGCTCATGGTGGTCAGAGTACAACATACAGACACAATCTTGTCAAAGAATGTTTTGTCTTCACCTTCGCATGGCAAAACTATGTTGATAGGTACTTTTGCTGACAAAAAGGTGTTTCTGACAGTTCCAATCGCCCTTTCCATGTGAATTTGGAGATGGGCAATTTTCCTTGTATTTTCCACATTAAATTAAGATTAAGATCAGATTTATTGTCATGTACACATGCATACACACGAAATTTGTCCTCCGCTTTTAACCCATTGAGACGTCCCTTGCTTCCAACTGACAGTGTCCTCTTGTGAAGGCGGGGATCTTTACCTCAGCACACAAAAGTCTGTAACTTACCAGAATGAAAATGCAGAGAACACACTCTCATCGACACCGGGATTGAGTGGAACGTTATGCTTGGTCGTCTTACAGCAGCGATCCATGCTAGTCGACGACGCTTTGTTATCTCGGACACTTCCGTGGGTGCGCCTCCAAGCAGGAAACCGGTAAAAAGATAAACCATTTACGATTCCCCCCCATTCCTGTCACGGCTTACGCTATTGCACCCCACGACACAGCAACGTGCGACCATAGTGGCAAAGACAATAAGTAAAATAGATAAACCAACGAAGAAAGTTCCGAGACCAGGCGGGAGTACGTCTGCGCGCAGTGGAAAACAATGTAAACAAAACAGTTCTGAGCCGCCAGTATGGCCGCCGCTCACGTAGTGACGTCACGTGCCCGAGCCCTATTCTGTCCGTTTAGCAACTAAAACCCGGGATATTCAGTCTGTTTACCAGCTAAAACCCGGGATATTCAGTCTGTTTACCAGCTAAAACCCGGGATATTCTGTCTGTTTACCAGCTAAAACCCGGGATATTCAGTCTGTTTACCAGCTAAAACCCGGGATATTCAGTCTGTTTAGCAACTAAAACCCGGGATATTCAGTCTGTTTAGCAACTAAAACCCGGGATATTCTGTCTGTTTAGCAACTAAAACCCGGGATATTCAGCGGGACTCTGGCGGTGGGTGTGTCCGTACCTTCAGTGAGCTGCGCCGGGCTGAGCGGCCGCAGGTCGGCGGTGAACTGGAGCCCGGCCCGGAGCAGCTTCAGCCGGACTCCGGCACTCAGGTTCAGGCTGGATAACGGCCGCAGCATCCTGGCGGCTTCAAAACATCCGCTTTCTGCAGATTTCCCAGGATGCCTTTCACCTCTAACCGTTTCCGTCGGAACTTTTCAAAGTAAGAGTCTCTTCTTTAAACTGATGAAAGTTCGGTTAAATTAACTCCTCAGCTTCACATTTATTCCATTTATTTTTATTTTATGTAAAGCACTTTGAATTGTTTGTACATGAAATGTGCTATACAAATACATTTGATTTGATTTGATTTGATTTATATCCTCCCTCACGGTTTTCCACCATTATTCTGAAAACAATAACCGGAAGGATCGGTTAAGCCTAATGACGCGCAGCTACGTCATCCATGCGCGACTGTTTACGCACGTGAAGCTCCTCACCGAAGCCAGATTCAGCCTGTTGTGTTTTTTATTTTTACTTTCTAAAAGGTCCAAAGTAAAGGAACCGGAACCGGAACCGGACCGCAGGGATTACGTCATCACCAGGTGAAGACAGGTAGATTTTTTTTCTAGTTTTAAATACCGAAGTTTACAGATTCTTTCCGAGCTGCACACCAGGTTCTGTTAAGCCAAACAGAATCAGTCTGATCCCAAATGATTTAAGAACATCCGGACTGAGGTAACTTTAACAGGTGTTCAGACAGGTTAACAGCAGGGCCATTTTTTAATGTAATGATGCATTTGTGCGGAGAAAAGCTGCTTTTAAACCAATAAAGGGTCAACTTTATATGTTAAAAGAACTCTAAAGGACAAGTCTCAGCTTTTTATCAATGATTAGATGAAAACTTTCTCCACTTTTACTCATCAGTTCCTGGGTGGTGACGTTTTCTATGGTTGGAATATTACAGAAACAGCTTCTGCAAATTAAGACACAGTGCAGAAGCTACAGACGAGGGTTCTATTGTTAGCGATAGGAACGTGGTTAGCATCTTTTTAGAAATAAAGTAGTATCATCATTATTAACGATGAAGCTCAGCTGAAGCCTCCTGGTTCTGTTTAAACTGCATCAGTTTACAGAGTCCAGTGAACACTGAGTAAAGCTGCAGGATATACATCTGGATCACCTCCTTTCTCAAGTTTTTCACCACATCAAAGTTGCAGGTTCAATAATACAGTGATCCTGATTCTCACTCAGTAGGATTAAATACCTCCATGTTGTCCTTTTGATAACTTCTTATGAAGCCTGAGCGGGTAAATGTTGTCAGTCAGTTAATTTATAGAGAAATACTGAGCTTCCAGAAGAAGAAACAACTATATTTCACTCAGTTTTTGTTCTGTTTCACTTTTTGTTCTGTAGGTGAATGAGCTCTAAAACTCATCCGGCCGCCATCTTTGTTGTAAAAACCAAACAGAAGCAGATCAACGGAGTGACTGAGGGATGAAGATGGAGGAGGAAGACAGAAAGACCACTGCTCAGAGACCGGAGGAGGAGGAGGTGGAGGAAGAAGAGGAGGAGGAGGAGGAGGAGGAGGAGGAGGTGAAGGAGGAGGAAGAGGAAGAAGAAGAAGAAGAGGAGGAGGAGGAAGAAGAGGAGGAGGAGGAAGAAGAGGAAGAGGAGGTGAAGGAGGAGGAAGAGGAAGAGGTGGAGTCTGCTGCCTGGAGAGGTGATGGTGGTGATGATGATGAGAGGGAGACAACCAAAAACCAAGATGGTGGTGATGAAGATGATGCTGTGATGAAGAAGAAGACTTCCTGTGGGGACAGGAAGTGTGTCCCAGGTATCATCTACCTGGGTCACATCCCTCCGAGGCTCCGCCCCAAACACCTGAGGAACATGCTGTCTGCGTACGGCGAGGTGGGCCGGGTGTTCCTGCAGCCCGAAGGTACGAGTTCGCCCGGTGTTAGTCATGTGACCAGCTGTTAGTCATGTGACCAGCTGTTAGTCATGTGACCAGCTGTTAGTCATGTGACCAGGTGTTGGTCATGTGATCAGCTGTTAGTCATGTGACTAGCTGTTGGTCATGTGACCAGGTGTTAGTCATGTGACCAGCTGTTAGTCATGTGACCAGCTGTTAGTCATGTGACTAGTTGTTAGTCATGTGACTAGCTGTTAGTCATGTGACCAGGTGTTAGTCATGTGACCAGCTGTTAGTCATGTGACCAGCTGTTAGTCATGTGACTAGTTGTTAGTCATGTGACCAGCTGTTAGTCATGTGACTAGCTGTTGGTCATGTGACTAGCTGTTGGTCATGTGACTAGCTGTTAGTCATGTGACCAGCTGTTAGTCATGTGACCAGCTGTTAGTCATGTGACCAGCTGTTAGTCATGTGACCAGCTGTTAGTCATGTGACTAGCTGTTGGTCATGTGACTAGCTGTTGGTCATGTGACTAGCTGTTAGTCATGTGACCAGCTGTTAGTCATGTGACTAGCTGTTGGTCATGTGACTAGCTGTTAGTCATGTGACTAGCTGTTGGTCATGTGACTAGCTGTTAGTCATGTGACCAGCTGTTAGTCATGTGACCAGCTGTTAGTCATGTGACTAGTTGTTAGTCATGTGACCAGCTGTTAGTCATGTGACTAGCTGTTAGTCATGTGACCAGCTGTTAGTCATGTGACCAGCTGTTAGTCATGTGACTAGCTGTTAGTCATGTGATCAGCTGTTAGTCATGTGATCAGCTGTTAGTCATGTGACCAGCTGTTAGTCATGTGACCAGCTGTTGGTCATGTGACCAGCTGTTAGTCATGTGACCAGGTGTTAGTCATGTGACCAGCTGTTAGTCATGTGACCAGCTGTTGGTCATGTGACCAGCTGTTAGTCATGTGACCAGCTGTTAGTCATGTGACCAGCTGTTGGTCATGTGACCAGCTGTTAGTCATGTGACCAGCTGTTAGTCATGTGACCAGGTGTTAGTCATGTGACCAGCTGTTAGTCATGTGACCAGCTGTTAGTCATGTGACCAGCTGTTAGTCATGTGACCAGCTGTTAGTCATGTGACTAGTTGTTAGTCATGTGACTAGTTGTTAGTCATGTGACCAGCTGTTAGTCATGTGACCAGCTGTTAGTCATGTGACTAGTTGTTAGTCATGTGACCAGCTGTTAGTCATGTGACCAGCTGTTAGTCATGTGACTAGCTGTTGGTCATGTGACTAGCTGTTAGTCATGTGATCAGCTGTTAGTCATGTGACCAGCTGTTAGTCATGTGACCAGCTGTTAGTCATGTGACTAGTTGTTAGTCATGTGACCAGCTGTTAGTCATGTGACCAGCTGTTAGTCATGTGACTAGCTGTTGGTCATGTGACTAGCTGTTAGTCATGTGACTAGCTGTTGGTCATGTGACTAGCTGTTAGTCATGTGACCAGCTGTTAGTCATGTGACCAGCTGTTAGTCATGTGACTAGTTGTTAGTCATGTGACCAGCTGTTAGTCATGTGACTAGCTGTTAGTCATGTGACCAGCTGTTAGTCATGTGACCAGCTGTTAGTCATGTGACTAGCTGTTAGTCATGTGACCAGCTGTTAGTCATGTGATCAGCTGTTAGTCATGTGATCAGCTGTTAGTCATGTGACCAGCTGTTAGTCATGTGACCAGCTGTTAGTCATGTGACTAGCTGTTAGTCATGTGACCAGCTGTTAGTCATGTGATCAGCTGTTAGTCATGTGATCAGCTGTTAGTCATGTGACCAGCTGTTGGTCATGTGACCAGCTGTTGGTCATGTGACCAGGTGTTAGTCATGTGACCAGCTGTTAGTCATGTGACCAGCTGTTGGTCATGTGACCAGCTGTTAGTCATGTGACCAGCTGTTAGTCATGTGACCAGCTGTTGGTCATGTGACCAGCTGTTAGTCATGTGACCAGCTGTTAGTCATGTGACCAGCTGTTAGTCATGTGACCAGCTGTTAGTCATGTGACCAGCTGTTAGTCATGTGACTAGCTGTTAGTCATGTGACCAGGTGTTAGTCACGTGATCAGCTGTTAGTCATATGATCAGCTGTTGGTCATGTGACCAGGTGTTTATAATGTGACCAGCTGTTAGTCATGTGACCAGCTGTTAGTCATGTGACCAGCTGTTAGTCATGTGACCAGGTGTTAGTCATGTGACCAGCTGTTAGTCATGTGACCAGCTGTTGGTCATGTGACCAGCTGTTGGTCATGTGACCAGCTGTTAGTCATGTGACCAGCTGTTAGTCATGTGATCAGCTGTTAGTCATGTGACCAGCTGTTAGTCATGTGACCAGCTGTTAGTCATGTGACTAGTTGTTAGTCATGTGACCAGCTGTTAGTCATGTGATCAGCTGTTAGTCATATGATCAGCTGTTGGTCATGTGACCAGGTGTTTATAATGTGATCAGGTGTTAGTCATGTGATCAGCTGTTGGTCATGTGACCAGGTGTTTATAATGTGATCAGGTGTTGGTCATGTGACCAGGTGTTGGTCATGTGACCAGCTGTTTGTGACCTGTTCTTCCTGTTTGACCCTGCAGACCACCAGGTGAGGAAGAGGAGGAAGAAGTCGGGGTCGCGGCGGTGTGAGTTCACTGAGGGATGGGTGGAGTTCAGAGACAAGCGAGTGGCCAAGAGAGTGGTGGCGTCGCTGCACAACACGCCGATGGGAACCAGGAAACGCCAGCGCTTCTCCTCCGACCTCTGGTGCATCAAGGTTGGTCCTCCTCTCCTGCAGTGCATGCTGGGAGTTTGTGTGAGTGAGTTTGGGTTGTGTTACAAACTGATTCTGTTTCATTAGATTAATTTACTTTAAGTCCCAGGAAAAGCTGCAGTTTCCTCTGTTGCCATGGCGTCTGAGGTTTGAGGGGCCGATTTACTCGATCGTAAATCTTTTTCATGCTTTACTCCAGACTGGTGTGTGAACGGTGCTTTAGAAATAAACTATACTATAATGGCACCTCTTTATTCGTCTATGCTGTTGGGAAACTGTCTTTGCCTCTAAAAGAGACAGTTCTGGGCTGAATGGGAGCGTGGGGGAGGAGCTCTATAATCCTCTTATTCAGTCCAGGATGCTCGACTGTCTGAGCAAAGAAGCTTTGTGATGTCTGGACTGACCAAACTGGCGGGGTCAGTGGAAAACTGTGGTGTTCAGCCAGTAAACGGGCAGCAGGTCATTGCATCTGTTGGAGAAGCTGTTGGAGGAAGTGTTGGCCAGTGTTTAGCATTAACATTAGATCAGAGCTAAACCCCCCTAACCCAGAATGCCCTGAATGCTGTTAAAGGTTCCTAACAGAGCATCGCTGGCTGGTGTTGGGTTAGAGTTCAGGTGGTGTTTGCACCAGATTCCCTGAGGCAGCTGGAGGTCCCTGCACAGGCCTCCCATTGGAAAAGGTAGTGTGGACCTCCAGTGGAGGGCAGTGCATGGTGGGACGCCTGATCCAAGGATAGGAAATCAGTGCATGGTGGGACGCCTGATCGCTCCTGCCCGAGCCGAAATCAGCCGGCCTGAAGCTGATTTCCCTTAAGCTCTAAACTCTGTAAACTTTAGCAACATTTGAAACATTTTCAGGTGAGAAAGTAGTCGTTTAGATCCCCAACGTGTTGAGAACCTGACAAAATACCGGCTGTTTACAATTTTGTTCCCACGAATTCGGCGCTACTAAAGCTAGCCGCAGTGAGCTAACGCACTTCCTGTTATTTTCACAAAATAAAATACCCGTTGCCTTTTATCATAGGGAAAGCCATTACCATACAATTGGTGCTTTTGTTTTGAAAACAGGAAGTGAACCTACCCTCGTTGTAGCTAGCTTGAAACTGCCGTTTTGACAGGAAATGACGATCGGCGACGTCACGTTACGTTGCATCTTGGGTAGTTTGAGTATGAGTAGTAACCTCATGATGCATACCCAACATTTAGAGAATCTAGTATGCATCCGGGAACTTAAAAAAAGTTGTTAGTAGGAGAAGTGGGCGGTTTCGAACACAGCCAGGAATTACTGGTTCTGAGTTTCTGAAGATGTTTTCTGGTTGTGTGAAGATGGATGAGGGTGGTAGATATCTGCAGGTTTTTGTATTTTTAGTTCTGTGTTTAGCTACAAATATAAATTTGAGTTATTAAAGGACAAGTAAAAGGTCAAAGGTCGTCCTCTGCCTCCAACTTGAAAAACGGCTTCAGGCCTTTTGTATTTCTCACCTCTTTGCTGAGTTCCGTATGAATTTGTTTTACAAACCTTTCAGACCAACATGTCTTCATCAGTGACGAACACACCTTCACCCACCTGTGTTTGTCTGCAGTACCTGCACAGGTTCCAGTGGACTCACCTGAGCGAGCGGCTGGCCTACGAGCAGACGGTGCTCCAGCAGCGGCTCCGGACCGAAGTTTCTCAGGCCAAGAGGGAGACTAACTTCTACCTGAACAACGTGGAGAAGAGCGCTCACCTGGACAAGCTGAGGAAGAAGAGACAGAGAGCTGGAGAACAGGTAAACCGAGCAGGAACCCTGTTAAACGTTCACCTGTTCACCTGTTCACCTCAGGTAAACCGAGCAGGAATCCCGTTATACGTTCACCTGTTCACCTCAGTTAAACCGAACAGAAACCCCGTTAAACGTTCACCGGTTCACCTCAGTTAAACCGAGCAGGAACCCCGTTAAACGTTCACCGGTTCACCTCAGGTAAACCAAGCAGGAACCCCGTTATACGTTCACCTGTTCACCTCAGGTAAACCGAACAGAAACCCTGTTAAACATTCACCTGTTCACCTCAGGTAAACCGAGCAGGAACCCCGTTATACGTTCACCTGTTCACCTCAGGTAAACATTCACCTGTTCACCTCAGTTAAACCGAGCAGGAACCCCGTTATACATTCACCTGTTCACCTCAGGTAAACCGAGCAAGAACCCCGTTAAACGTTCACCTGTTTACCTCAGGTAAACCGAGCAGGAACCCCGTTATACGTTCACCTGTTCACCTCAGGTAAACCGAACAGAAACCCCGTTAAACGTTCACCTGTTCACCTCAGGTAAACATTCACCTGTTTACCTCAGGTAAACCGAGCAGGAACCCCGTTATACGTTCACCTGTTCACCTCAGGTAAACCGAGCAAGAACCCCGTTAAACGTTCACCTGTTTACCTCAGGTAAACCGAACAGAAACCCCGTTAAACATTCATCTGTTTACCTCAGGTAAACCAAACAGGAACCCCGTTAAACGTTCACCTGTTTACCTCAGGTAAACCGAGCAGGAACCCCGTTATACGTTCACCTGTTTACCTCAGGTAAACCGAACAGGAACCCCGTTATACGTTCACCTGTTCACCTCAGGTAAACCGAGCAGGAACCCCGTTATACATTCACCTGTTCCCCTCATGTAAACCGAGCAGGAACCCCGTTATACGTTCACCTGTTTACCTCAGGTAAACATTCACCTGTTCACCTCAGGTAAACCGAGCAGGAACCCCGTTATACGTTCACCTGTTCACCTCAGGTAAACATTCACCTGTTCACCTCAAGTAAACCGAGCAGGAACCCCGTTATACGTTCACCTGTTCACCTCAGGTAAACATTCACCTGTTCACCTCAGGTAAACCGAGCAGGAACCCCGTTAAACGTTCACCTGTTCACCTCAGGTAAACCGAACAGGAACCCCGTTAAACGTTCACCTGTTTACCTCAGGTAAACCGAACAGAAACCCCGTTAAACATTCATCTGTTTACCTCAGGTAAACCAAACAGAAACCCTGTTAAACATTCACCTGTTCACCTGTTCACCTCAGGTAAACCGAGCAGGAACCCCGTTAAACATTCACCTGTTCACCTCAGGTAAACATTCACCTGTTCACCTCAGGTAAACATTTACCTGTTTACCTCTGGTAAACCGAACAGAAACCCCGTTAAACATTCACCTGTTCACCTCAGGTAAACCGAGCAGGAACCCCGTTATACGTTCACCTGTTCACCTCAGGTAAACCGAGCAGGAACCCCGTTATACGTTCACCTGTTCACCTCAGGTAAACCGAGCAGGAACCCCGTTAAACGTTCACCTATTTACCTCAGGTAAACATTCACCTGTTTACCTCAGGTAAACCGAACAGAAACCCCGTTAAACATTCACCTGTTCACCTCAGGTAAACCGAACAGAAACCCCGTTAAACATTCACCTGTTCACCTCAGGTAAACCGAACAGAAACCCTGTTAAACGTTCACCTGTTCACCTGTTCACCTCAGGTAAACCGAACAGAAACCCCGTTAAACATTCACCTGTTTACCTCAGGTAAACATTCACCTGTTCACCTCAGGTAAACCGAACAGAAACCCCGTTAAACATTCACCTGTTCACCTCAGGTAAACCGAACAGAAACCCTGTTAAACGTTCACCTGTTCACCTGTTCACCTGTTCACCTCAGGTAAACCGAGCAGGAACCCCGTTAAACATTCACCTGTTCACCTCAGGTAAACCGAACAGAAACCCTGTTAAACATTCACCTGTTCACCTCAGGTAAACCGAACAGAAACCCTGTTAAACATTCACCTGTTCCCCTCAGGTAAACCGAACAGAAACCCCGTTAAACGTTCACCTGTTTACCTCAGGTAAACATTCACCTGTTCACCTCAGGTAAACCGAACAGAAACCCCGTTAAACGTTCACCTGTTCACCTCAGGTAAACATTCACCTGTTCACCTCAAGTAAACCGAACAGAAACCCTGTTAAACATTCACCTGATTACCTCAGGTAAACCGAACAGGAACCCCGTTAAACATTCACCTGTTCACCTCAGGTAAACATTCACCTGTTCACCTCAGGTAAACCGAACAGGAACCCTGTTAAACGTTCACCTGTTCACCTCAGGTAAACCGAACAGAAACCCTGTTAAACGTTCACCTGTTCACCTGTTCACCTCAGGTAAACATTCACCTGTTCACCTCAGGTAAACGTCTCTTTGTCGTTGTCAGGTTCAGGAGAAGTTGTGGGACTTCACTCAGCATCAGACGGAGGAGGAGATCCAGATGAAGAAGAAGAAGAAGGAGGACTCAGTTACCCAGAAGCACCGGGACAAGACCCGCCTCCTACAGCAGAAGAGCCAATCAAATGTCTCGCTGCTTGCCAAGATTTTCAACTCCAAGCAGTCAGAGTGAACAGCTGTTGGAACAGGACAGGATTGTTTCCGTGGAAACGATACAGAAAGGAACTGACCGCTAACCCCCCCGGTGGGTTAGGGTTAGGTGGGGGGGGAGTTCTCCACAGGACACCCTGACTCCCACCCCCCCACAGGACACCCTGACTCCCACCCCCCCACAGGATGGCTTTTTCATGCTTTTTTGGACGTTTGAAGTTGTGAATAAAGTTGATTAAAACTCGAGTGGCCTCACCTTTGACCTTTGACCTCTGTGCCTGTGGCTGTTCACCTGTACCGGGATGGACCGGTTTCCTTAAACTCAGTGCTTATAAGTTTGAGTTTTTCCTGTTCGGGTGCATCAGGCCGTTTGGTTCTGATCCGTCTGTCAGATATCAGCCCAGCTGCAGGAATCTACGCGGAATATTTGGTTGTAACTTCCGTTTTGATGCTCAAACACGTTCAGTCTTGTTTTTCCAGCTTCTAAAAATGTCAGAAATCAGCTGATAGACAGTTCTACAGCTTCTGTCTCTTCTGTCCTGACTTCTGTCACTCACTTCACTACATTCTGTTTGTCACGTTTAACGCAGTGAACCCTAACTCTGGGCCACCTAACCCAGTGAACGCTGCTTCATTAACGTACAGCTGCAACGTGTTATCTGAGCGGCTGTTCCACAGCAACCTGCCACATCCTGTGACCTCACACACAAGAGAGAGTTCATCTCACTGAGAGTTCATCTCACTGAGAGTTCATCTCACAGAGAGTTCATCTCACTGAGAGTTCATCTCACTGAGAGTTCATCTCACTGAGAGTTCATCTCACAGAGAGTTCATCTCACTGAGAGTTCATCTAACAGAGAGTTCATCTCACAGAGAGTTCATCTCACAGAGAGTTCATCTAACAGAGAGTTCATCTAACAGAGAGTTCATCTCTCAGTGAGTTCATCTCACAGTGAGTTCATCTAACAGAGAGTTCATCTAACAGAGAGTTCATCTCACAGAGAGTTCATCTAACAGAGAGTTCATCTCACAGAGAGTTCATCTCACAGAGAGTTCATCTCTCAGTGAGTTCATCTCTCAGTGAGTTCATCTCACAGTGAGTTCATCTAACAGAGAGTTCATCTAACAGAGAGTTCATCTCACTGAGAGTTCATTTCACAGAGAGTTCATCTCACAGAGAGTTCATCTCACAGAGAGTTCATCTCTCAGTGAGTTCATCTCACAGTGAGTTCATTTCACAGAGAGTTCATCTCACAGAGAGTTCATCTCACACAGAGTTCATCTCACACAGAGTTCATCTCACAGAGAGTTCATCTAACAGAGAGTTCATCTCACAGAGAGTTCATCTCACAGAGAGTTCATCTAACAGAGAGTTCATCTCACAGAGAGTTCATCTCACAGAGAGTTCATCTCACAGTGAGTTCATCTCACAGAGAGTTCATCTAACAGTGAGTTCATCTAACAGAGTTCATCTCACAGAGAGTTCATCTCACAGTGAGTTCATCTAACAGTGAGTTCATCTCACAGAGAGTTCATCTAACAGAGAGTTCATCTAACAGTGAGTTCATCTCACAGAGAGTTCATCTCACAGAGAGTTCATCTAACAGAGAGTTCATCTAACAGTGAGTTCATCTCACAGAGAGTTCATCTCACAGTGAGTTCATCTAACAGAGAGTTCATCTAACAGTGAGTTCATCTCACAGAGAGTTCATCTCACAGTGAGTTCATCTCACAGAGAGTTCATCTCACAGTGAGTTCATCTCACAGAGAGTTCATCTAACAGAGAGTTCATCTCACAGAGAGTTCATCTCACAGAGAGTTCATCTCTCAGTGAGTTCATCTCACAGTGAGTTCATCTCACAGAGAGTTCATCTCACAGAGAGTTCATCTCACAGTGAGTTCATCTCACAGAGAGTTCATCTAACAGTGAGTTCATCTCACAGAGAGTTCATCTCACAGAGAGTTCATCTAACAGTGAGTTCATTTCACAGAGAGTTCATCTAACAGTGAGTTCATCTCACAGTGAGTTCATCTCACAGAGAGTTCATCTCACAGAGAGTTCATCTCACAGTGAGTTCATCTCACAGAGAGTTCATCTCACAGAGAGTTCATCTCACAGTGAGTTCATCTCACAGAGAGTTCATCTAACAGTGAGTTCATCTCACAGAGAGTTCATCTCACAGAGAGTTCATCTAACAGTGAGTTCATTTCACAGAGAGTTCATCTAACAGTGAGTTCATCTCACAGTGAGTTCATCTCACAGAGAGTTCATCTCACAGAGAGTTCATCTCACAGTGAGTTCATCTCACACAGAGTTCATCTCACAGAGAGTTCATCTCACACAGAGTTCATCTCACACAGAGTTCATCTCACACAGAGTTCATCTCACAGTGAGTTCATCTCACTGAGAGTTCATCTCACAGTGAGTTCATCTCACAGAGAGTTCATCTCACAGAGAGTTCATCTAACAGAGAGTTCATCTCACAGTGAGTTCATCTCACAGAGAGTTCATCTCACAGAGAGTTCATCTAACAGAGAGTTCATCTCACAGTGAGTTCATCTCACAGAGAGTTCATCTCACAGAGAGTTCATCTCACAGTGAGTTCATCTCACAGAGAGTTCATCTCACTGAGAGTTCATCTCACAGTGAGTTCATCTCACAGAGAGTTCATCTCACAGAGAGTTCATCTAACAGAGAGTTCATCTCACAGAGAGTTCATCTAACAGAGAGTTCATCTCACAGTGAGTTCATCTCACACAGAGTTCATCTCACAGAGAGTTCATCTCACAGAGAGTTCATCTAACAGAGAGTTCATCTCACAGAGAGTTCATCTAACAGAGAGTTCATCTAACAGAGAGTTCATCTCACAGTGAGTTCATCTCACAGAGAGTTCATCTCACAGAGAGTTCATCTCTCAGTGAGTTCATCTCACAGTGAGTTCATTTCACAGAGAGTTCATCTCACAGAGAGTTCATCTCACAGAGAGTTCATCTCTCAGTGAGTTCATCTCACAGTGAGTTCATTTCACAGAGAGTTCATCTCACAGAGAGTTCATCTCACACAGAGTTCATCTCACACAGAGTTCATCTCACAGAGAGTTCATCTAACAGAGAGTTCATCTCACAGAGAGTTCATCTCACAGAGAGTTCATCTAACAGAGAGTTCATCTCACAGAGAGTTCATCTCACAGAGAGTTCATCTCACAGTGAGTTCATCTCACAGAGAGTTCATCTAACAGTGAGTTCATCTAACAGAGTTCATCTCACAGAGAGTTCATCTCACAGTGAGTTCATCTAACAGTGAGTTCATCTCACAGAGAGTTCATCTAACAGAGAGTTCATCTAACAGTGAGTTCATCTCACAGAGAGTTCATCTCACAGAGAGTTCATCTAACAGAGAGTTCATCTAACAGTGAGTTCATCTCACAGAGAGTTCATCTAACAGAGAGTTCATCTCACAGAGAGTTCATCTCACAGAGAGTTCATCTCTCAGTGAGTTCATCTCACAGTGAGTTCATCTCACAGAGAGTTCATCTCACAGAGAGTTCATCTCACAGTGAGTTCATCTCACAGAGAGTTCATCTAACAGTGAGTTCATCTCACAGAGAGTTCATCTCACAGAGAGTTCATCTAACAGTGAGTTCATTTCACAGAGAGTTCATCTAACAGTGAGTTCATCTCACAGTGAGTTCATCTCACAGAGAGTTCATCTCACAGAGAGTTCATCTCACAGTGAGTTCATCTCACAGAGAGTTCATCTCACAGAGAGTTCATCTCACAGTGAGTTCATCTCACAGAGAGTTCATCTAACAGTGAGTTCATCTCACAGAGAGTTCATCTCACAGAGAGTTCATCTAACAGTGAGTTCATTTCACAGAGAGTTCATCTAACAGTGAGTTCATCTCACAGTGAGTTCATCTCACAGAGAGTTCATCTCACAGAGAGTTCATCTCACAGTGAGTTCATCTCACACAGAGTTCATCTCACAGAGAGTTCATCTCACACAGAGTTCATCTCACACAGAGTTCATCTCACAGTGAGTTCATCTCACAGTGAGTTCATCTCACAGAGAGTTCATCTCACAGAGAGTTCATCTCACAGAGAGTTCATCTCACAGTGAGTTCATCTCACAGAGAGTTCATTTCACAGAGAGTTCATCTAACAGTGAGTTCATCTCACAGAGAGTTCATCTCACAGAGAGTTCATCTAACAGAGAGTTCATCTCACAGTGAGTTCATCTCACAGAGAGTTCATCTCACAGAGAGTTCATCTAACAGAGAGTTCATCTCACAGTGAGTTCATCTCACAGAGAGTTCATCTCACAGTGAGTTCATCTCACAGTGAGTTCATCTCACAGAGAGTTCATCTCACAGAGAGTTCATCTAACAGAGAGTTCATCTCACAGTGAGTTCATCTCACAGAGAGTTCATCTCACAGAGAGTTCATCTCACAGTGAGTTCATCTCACAGAGAGTTCATCTCACTGAGAGTTCATCTCACAGTGAGTTCATCTCACAGAGAGTTCATCTCACAGAGAGTTCATCTAACAGAGAGTTCATCTCACAGAGAGTTCATCTAACAGAGAGTTCATCTCACAGTGAGTTCATCTCACACAGAGTTCATCTCACAGAGAGTTCATCTCACAGAGAGTTCATCTAACAGAGAGTTCATCTCACAGAGAGTTCATCTAACAGAGAGTTCATCTAACAGAGAGTTCATCTCACAGTGAGTTCATCTCACAGAGAGTTCATCTAACAGAGAGTTCATCTCACAGAGAGTTCATCTCACAGAGAGTTCATCTAACAGAGAGTTCATCTCACAGAGAGTTCATCTCACAGAGAGTTCATCTCACAGAGAGTTCATCTAACAGAGAGTTCATCTCACAGAGAGTTCATCTAACAGAGAGTTCATCTAACAGAGAGTTCATCTCACAGTGAGTTCATCTCACAGAGAGTTCATCTAACAGAGAGTTCATCTCACAGTGAGTTCATCTCACAGAGAGTTCATCTAACAGTGAGTTCATCTCACAGAGAGTTCATCTCACAGAGAGTTCATCTCACAGAGAGTTCATCTCACAGTGAGTTCATCTCACAGAGAGTTCATCTCACAGAGAGTTCATCTCACAGAGAGTTCATCTCACAGTGAGTGCACGTAAGAGTGAGTTCCAGTGGCGGCTCCTGACATTTTTTTTAGCTAGTGCAATTTCCCCCCGTTATTTCCATAAGTACCATAAAAGTCTATAGTACTGAGGTATATTTGTCTAGGTAGCAAGACCATTTCCCTAACTTGTTTGTGCCTATAAATTCAGATATCAGATATCAATTTTAGGCAATATCTCTTTTGTCCACCAGATGGCAACACTGAACCAGTAAAAAGTGTCAAACTAGGGAAGTTAGATTGTGAAACCTTCAAAGCAAAACATTTACCAGTTAAGAATTTGCCAATCAGTTAATATTACACCTTAACCATTATTTATTGAAATAAGTAAACACATAAGCTCTTAATGATAAAATTAATTAAATTTCCATTGTAAAGAATGTAATTAAAATGACAGCATATAAATCCAAGTCAAGTGTTTATTGAAGTTTTGGAAAATACGACTTAGAAAAGCATAACCAGTTGTCAAACATGGTTAAGTGCAGCTTACTTATGTGAGATTTCTCTCTTTTTTAAATATAATACTGCACCATTAACAATGAATGTGTCATTATACATTCTGCTATTATTGTCAACATTATATAAAAGATTTAAATCATTACAAGTCAATGACTGAGCACAAAAGGTGAAGTTATTTAGCTACATCAAATACTACATAAGGCTTCATGGCCAGTGGGAATGAACTATATGCATTGGATCCAGCAGCACTTTATAATTATCATCATCTTATCACCATTCTTATTTCATTCATTCTGCACTAAAAAACTGGACATGTGCTTAATTCACAGGAATTGAGAGAGAACTTGAGGCTACTGAAATGTCACAATCGACCCAGGGATTGAACCCGAGTCTCTAGCGTAGCAGACGTTTACCACGAGACCAAAGGGTTAGGGTTACAGAGGCAGACAAGGGAGGTCAAGTTCAAATGTTTTTACTGAGTCAAAAAGGTGTTTGAACAAAGGCCCGATGGTAGACCAGCAAGGTAAAAAAAAAGGATGTCCAGAATCCAATTGTGCCGCAAAATCCACAACACCTCGAAAAATATACCAGGGTTGGTGGAGCCCTCGGTTTCAGCTCGAAAATCCTGCAAAACTTCACAAACTGGATGAGCCGATTAAGTATGTGTCGGTTCTTGCTCACCTCGTCGTTGTGACGAAGGACTGCTAGCCGATAGCCCTCATCCAGCTGAGTGGCGATGTTCACTCTTCCTAAGGATGAACATTCAGACCATGTGCTTCTTTGCCTTCTCAGAGAGATGTTGCATGTCTGTTACTCCTTTTATTGTCCACGCTGTACCGTCTGCCGTGTAGTTTTCTGGGTGGAATATAAGGCAAGGGTAGCAAAAAAGAGCATTGGCTACATCACAGCCGGCTAGCCAGGTTTTTCTGCGGTACCAGTTCTTGTTGAAAGATGGTGTGTCGGCCTTCTCCCCTTTCGTAGACACTTGCTTGATGTTTAAATCAGATCTCCGAGCTGTTTGATTGCTGCCTTCTGCGCATTAGTACGACGACTAAAGGGTATTTCTTTCAGAGACACTACCGTACTAACACCCATCTACCACCCACCCATCCATCCATCTATCATCCATCCATCCATCCACCCATCCGTCATCCATCCATCCATCATCCATCCATCCACCCATCCACCCATCCATCCATCCATCATCCATCCATCCATCATCCATCATCCATCCATCCATCCACCCATCCACCCATCTGTCATCCATCCATCCATCATCCATCCATCCATCATCCATCTGTCATCCATCCATCTATCATCCATCCATCCATCCACCCATCCGTCATCCATCCATCCATCATCCATCCATCCATCATCCATCCATCATCCATCCATCCATCCATCATCCATCCATCCATCCATCCATCTATCACCCACCTACCCATCCATCCATCCATCCATCCATCCATCCATCCACCCACCCACCCATCCATCCACCCATCCGTCATCCATCCATCCATCATCCATCCATCCACCCATCCGTCATCCATCCATCCATCATCCATCCATCCACCCATCTACCACCCACCCACCCACCCATCCATCCATCCATCTATCATCCATCCATCCATCCATCCATCCATCCACCCATCCATCATCCATCCATCCATCATCCATCCATCCATCCATCCATCCATCCATCCGTCATCCATCCATCCATCATCCATCCATCCATCCACCCATCCGTCATCCATCCATCCATCCATCCACCCATCTACCACCCACCCACCCACCCATCCATCCATCCATCTATCATCCATCCATCCATCCACCCATCCGTCATCCATCCATCCATCATCCATCCATCCATCCATCCATCCATCCACCCATCCGTCATCCATCCATCCATCATCCATCCATCCATCCATCCATCCATCTATCACCCACCCACCCATCCATCCATCCATCCATCCATCCACCCACCCACCCATCCATCCATCCATCCATCCACCCATCCATCATCCATCCATCCATCATCCATCCATCCATCCATCCACCCATCCGTCATCCATCCATCCATCCATCATCCATCCATCCACCCATCTACCACCCACCCACCCACCCACCCATCCATCCATCCATCCATCTATCATCCATCCATCCATCCACCCATCCATCATCCATCCATCCATCATCCATCCATCCATCCATCCATCCATCCATCCATCCATCCATCCATCCATCCATCCATCCACCCATCTACCACCCACCCACCCACCCATCCATCCATCCATCCACCCATCCATCATCCATCCATCCATCCATCCATCCATCCATCCATCCATCCATCCATCCACCCATCTACCACCCACCCACCCACCCATCCATCCATCCATCCACCCATCCATCTACCACCCACCCACCCACCCATCCGTCATCCATCCATCCATCATCCATCCATCCATCCACCCACCCACCCATCCATCCATCCATCCACCCATCCGTCATCCATCCATCCATCATCCATCCATCCATCCATCCACCCATCCGTCATCCATCCATCCATCCATCATCCATCCATCCACCCATCTACCACCCACCCACCCACCCATCCATCCATCCATCTATCATCCATCCATCCATCCACCCATCCATCATCCATCCATCCATCATCCATCCATCCATCCATCCATCCATCCATCATCCATCCATCCATCCATCCATCCATCCATCCATCCATCCATCCATCATCCATCCATCCACCCATCTACCACCCACCCACCCACCCATCCATCCATCCATCCATCCACCCATCCATCATCCATCCATCCATCCATCCATCCATCCATCCATCCATCCATCCATCCATCCATCCATCCATCCATCCATCCATTCAATTCAATTCATTTTTATTTATATAGCGCCAAATACAACAAATGTCATCTCAAGGCACTTAGATAGTAAGTCCAATTCAAGCCAATTGGAATTCAATTAATTAATAATAATCATAATTCATAAAATAATCCAATTCGTTCATATAGAGCCAATTCAAAAACAATTTCCTAGCTAAGAAACTTTTTGTTTTTCGGTCCAATCTCCCGGCCTGAGCGTGCCTGAGGCGACTGTGGAGAGAAACGACTCCCTTTTAACAGGAAGAAACCTCTGGCAGAACCAGACTCAGGAAGGGTGGCCATCCGCCTCCACCAGCTGGGGTTTGAGAAGACAGAAAGGGGGGGGGGGGGGGGATGGGGGGGGGGGATGGGGAGGGGGGGGGGGGCCACCGCGACGGCGGCACTGTAACACCATTCAAAGGATATCTGTTGGAACAGGGAAACACGAGTTAATGACCACAATAATATCACATATACATAAAGAGAGTAAAGTGAGGAAAGGTGTGACAGATGAGGCCCCCCAGCAGTCTAGGCCTATAGCAGCTTAACTATGGGATGTTTCAGGATCACCTGAGCCATCCCTATTCAAGGTAAACACAAGAAACTTGTGCTAACGAAAATAAATAAATAATAAAATAAAGGACCAGACTCAGTGAGTAATTCCCTATACTCCCTATATAGATCTGCTCCTCACACCACAACAACCATCTTTTTACAGCCACAAGCTACCTCAGCCTCTCACCAACTGCACACCAGTCACAGCGGGGTGGGGATGCAAACCCTGGTTCGGGTAGGGGGAGAAATAAAAGAGGTAAGATAAGCGGGAATGGGATTCAAACCCTGGTTCGGGTAGGGGGTAATGAAAGTATAGAGGGTGCCAGAGGTGGAGGCAGAACAAGACACACTAGCAGATTCAACAGACCTAACTATAAGCTTTATAAAAAAGGAAAGTTTTAAGCCTGGTCTTAAAAGTGGAAAGGGTGTCTGCTTCCCGGACATTTACTGGCAGCTTATTCCACAATAGAGGGGCCTGATAACTGAAGGCTCTGCCTCCCAAACTGGCAGCTGGTTCCACAGAGAGGGGCCTGATAACTGAAGGCTCTGCCTCCCAAACTGGCAGCTGGTTCCACAGAGAGGGGCCTGATAACTGAAGGCTCTGCCTCCCAAACTGGCAGCTGGTTCCACAGAGAGGGGCCTGATAACTGAAGGCTCTGCCTCCCAAACTGGCAGCTGGTTCCACAGAGAGGGGCCTGATAACTGAAGGCTCTGCCTCCCAAACTGGCAGCTGGTTCCACAGAGAGGGGCCTGGTAACTGAAGGCTCTGCCTCCCAAACTGGCAGCTTATTCCACAGAGAGGGGCCTGATAACTGAAGGCTCTGCCTCCCATTCTACTTTTAGAAACTCTGGGAACCTCAAGTAAACCTGCAGTTTGGGAACGAAGTGCTCTGTTGGGAAAATATCTTACAATGAGATCTTTAAGATATGATGGAGCTCGGTCATTAAGAGCTTTATATGTGAGGAGAAGAATCTTAAATTCTATTCTGAATTTAACAGGGAGCCAATGAAGAGAAGCTAAAACTGGAGAAATATGATCTCTCCTGTTAGTTCTCATCAGAACTCTGGCTGCAGCATTTTGGATCAGCTGAAGGCTTTTCAGAGAATATGTGGGACAGCCCAATAATAAAGAATTACAGCAGTCCAATCCTGAAGTAACAAATGCATGGAGCAGTTTTTCTGCATCACTCTGAGACAAGATGTTCCTGATTTTAACAATATTACGAAGGTGAAAGAAGGCAGTCCAAGAAACCTGTTTTATATGCGAGTCAAATGATAAGTTCTGGTCAAAAATAACTCCAAGGTTCCTCACTGTAGAACTAGAAGCCAAGGAAATACCATCTAGAGTAACTATATAGCTAGACAATTTCTCCCTGAAGCGCTCAGGTCCAAAGATAACGACTTCAGTTTTGTCTGAATTTAGAAGCAGACAGTTCTGAGTCATCCAGGTCTTTATGTCTTTAAGACATGCTTGTAGTCTGACCAACCTATTGGGTTCATCTGGTTTTATAGATAAGTACAGCTGAGTATCATCAGCATAGCAATGGAAATTTATGCCATGCTGTCTAATAATGTTACCTAATGGAAGCATGTATAAAGTAAAAAGAATCGGTCCAAGCACAGAACCCTGGGGAACTCCATGACTTACTCTGGTGTGTGAGGAAGATTCTTCATTTACAAGAACAAACTGAAATCTATCAGATAAATATGATTTAAACCAGCCTAATGCAGTTCCTTTAATCCCAATAACATGTTCAAGTCTGTGTAATGAGATACTGTGATCGACCGTATCAAATGCAGCACTGAGATCCAACAGGACAAGCACAGACACAAGTCCGCTATCAGAGGCTAAGAGGAGATCATTGGTAACTTTCAGCAGTGCAGTTTCTGTGCTATGATGCACTCTGAATCCTGACTGAAACTCTTCAAACAGATTATTTCTGTGTAAGTGATCACAAAGCTGAGCTGCAACTATTTTTTCAAGAACTTTAGACATAAAAGGGAGATTGGATATAGGTCTATAATGAGCCAACACTTCTGAATCAAGAGTAGGTTTTTTAAGTAAAGGTTTAATTACAGCAACCTTAAAAGGCTGAGGTACATATCCTGTCAACAAAGACAGATTGATCAAATCCAATATGGAAGTGTCAATTAATAGGAAAACCTCCTTGAACAGTCTGGTTGGGATTGGGTCTAAAACACAAGTTGATGGTTTAGAAGAGACTATTGCTGTTGTTAGTTCAGAGAGATCAACTGGGCAGAAGCCGTCTAAATACAAATCAGGTTCTAAAGATACTTCTAAAGCTGCTGTACTTGATGATACATCACTGATAATAGTGGGAAGGACTCCATCAATCTTCTCTCTGATAGAAACAATTTTATTAATAAAGAAGCTCATGAAATCATCACTGCTGAGAGTTAAAGGAATACCTGGCTCAGCAGAGCTCGGACTCTTAGTCAGACTGGCTACAGTGCTGAAAAGAAACCTGGGATTGTTCTTATTCTCTTCTATCAATGATGAATAATAAGCAGTTCTAGCTTTACGAAGGGCTTTCTTATACGTTATTAAACTATCTTTCCAGACTAACTGAGACTCTTCTAAATTAGAGGAACGCCACTATCTCTCCAGCTTTCTTGCAGTCTGCTTTAAAGCACGCAGCTGTGAATTATACCAAGGAGCCAACCTCTTCTGACTGATTACCTTCCTTTTCAGAGGGGCAACATTGTCCAGTGCTGTACGCATTGAAACTATAGTGCTGTCAACAAGAGAGTCAAGTGCTGCTGGAGTAAAGTTTAGGTAGTCGTCCTCTGTCATATCTGCACATGGCAGTGAAGAAAAGGATGATGGAATTAATTCTTTAAATCTGGTTACAGCATCCTCTGATAGACACCTTCTATATGTAAATTTCTTCTCAGAAACTGTATAGTCAAGTAATGTAAACTCAAAGGTTATCAGAAAATGGTCAGATAAGACAGGGTTATGAGGGAACACTGTTAACTGTTCACTCTCAATGCCATAAGTCAGAACAAGATCAAGGGTGTGATTAAGGCAGTGAGTCGGTCTGTGAACACTCTGAGAAAATCCAATAGAGTCTAATATAGAATTAAAGTTCATATTCAGGCAGTCATTTTCAACATCTACATGAATATTAAAGTCACCCACTACAATGACTTTATCTGTACTCAGCACTAACTGGGATAAAAACTCTGAGAATTCAGACAGAAACTCAGAATAAGGGCCAGGTGGACGATACACAACAACAAACACAAGAGGTTTCTGGGATTTCCACTTTGCGTGGGAAAAACTGAGAATCACAGATTCAAAAGAGCTCAAACTAATCTTGGGTCTGGGACTGATGAGTAACCCTGATCTGAAAATAGCTGCCACTCCTCCTCCTCTGCCTGTGGTTCCAGGAACGTGAACATTTAAACAGTCAGAGGGAGTAGCTTCATTAATGCTAACATGATGCTAACATGATGCTAACATGATCCTCCTGCTGCAGCCAGCTTTCTGTAAGACTAAATATATCAATATGATGATCACAAATCAACTCATTCACTAACAGAGACTTCGAAAGGAGAGATCTGATATTCAGCAAACCACATTTAATAGTTTGATGTTTTTGTTCAGTTAAAGTTTTTGTTTTAATAATTTCTTTTTGCACAAGAGGATTTGCTCCTTTTGTATTAATTGATTGGGTGGGTGGCAGTAGGTGGGAAGCTGCAGAGAAGTGTGTAAGACTACAACTCTGCATCCTGGTCTGAGCCTTGGGTTGTCATGTTTTAGGGTGGCAAATAAATTTATCCATATTTCTAGAAATGAGAGCTGCTCCTTCCAAAGTGGGATGGATGCCGTCTCTCCTCATCAGACCAGGTTTTCTCCAGAAAGATTGCCAATTATCTCTGTAGCCCACGTTGTTTGCTGGACACCATCTAGACAGCCAGCGATTGTAGGACGACATGCGGCTAAACATGTCATCACTGGTCAGA
>NC_134515.1:892426-922426 GCF_027942865.1 Odontesthes bonariensis
GAGGAAAATCAAGAGGCAGCTGTCACTCACTCTGGGGAGAGGCGGGGCTGGGGGCGGAGCCAGGACGCTGAATGACACCATCTCTCAGGAAGTGACATCACACAGTGACTCAGGTAACACTGACATCACCTGGATCTGTCTGAATGTTATTGATCAGATTCATATGTACAGTTGGATGGAAGAGTCAGTGAATGCATCATTGATTAAATGATGGATGGAAGAGTCAGTGAACGCATCATTGATTAAATGATGGATGGAAGAGTCAGTGAACGCATCATTGATTAAATGATGGATGGAAGAGTCAGTGAACGCATCATTGATTAAATGATGGATGGAAGAGTCAGTGAACGCATCATTGATTAAATGATGGATGGAAGAGTCAGTGAACGCATCATTGATTAAATGATGGATGGAAGAGTCAGTGAACGCATCATTGATTAAATGATGGATGGAAGAGTCAGTGAACGCATCATTGATTAAATGATGGATGGAAGAGTCAGTGAACGCATCATTGATTAAATGATGGATGGAAGAGTCAGTGAATGCATCATTGATTAAATGATGGTAAGACGAATGTTTGCGATCGCTTGCCAATTGGACCTGTCGATTAATCAAAGACATCTTTTCTTCTTCCCTCTGTCAGAGATGCCATCTCTTCGTTCCTCTGGAGGTCTGAAGGTTCGAGGTTCGTCCTCTTCGGTTCAGTCGCTGCTGCATTCGTACAGCAGCTCCCTGAGGAAACCTCGAGGCCTCGGACGCAGCCTGAGCTCCTACCTGAACCACACCACCAGACTTGGTACTTATGTAACGCAGGGCTGTACAGTGCGAGCGTTTGGTCGCATATTGCGCCTGAAATTTGATTGTGCGAGGGAAAAAAAAAAAAAACGGTCGCAAATGTGCGAGTATGTATTTCAACCCTTTTATTCGCATTTTGCTCCTAAAATAAATATACCATATAGAGAAAACCATTCCCACATCTGTACAAATCGACAAGAGTCTACAACTTAATATTTCCTTTTTTTATCATTAAATGTTGCCGAGCGGGGAAATGTAGACCCTCTGATCTCTGTCTCTGGTCTGTTTCAAATTCGCTTTTCTTCGAGTTCAGCGGAGCTCTTTGCTTTAGCTAGCGACACGTTAGCCGCTTCCGGAAGACAACCTTCACACAGGTAAGACGAGTTTCGGTGTCGACTCGGGGTGGGGTTGGGAGGGGGATTCTGCTCGTTTCTATTAACTAACACAGCTGTAAGACTTTAATGTTGGAAGGATCTGTGCGGTTGTTAGTCCGACGCGTTTGTGTGGGGAGAAACGTCCGCCAACTGAGAGAAAAGTGAGTTTTTTGTGCTGAAGGTGTGTAGCAGTGCTGCTCTCTACCTGCTGTACTAACCAGGAGACCTATGAAGCCCAACTTTTATTGCCTCCTCTGTCATTTGGATCTGTCACACTGGTGTAGAGATTAGGAGCACTGGGTTGTCAAAGGGGAACAGACAGTTGAGTTATTTATGGTAGCAGACAACACAACACTGAGTAAAGAGGACATTTGCAATCACTTTCCATCCCTGCCAGTTTCCTTTTCATGTGCGTAATATTAATGCTACCCAGGGCAAAACTTCATTTTCATGTGCATTTTCTTTTTTAATGACGTGGAAAACTAAAGTATTTCCATTACACTCTATTCTACACTGACATTTTCTACATTTCAAAGAGAAAACGTTGCACTTCTCTGCCCTTACAGTCATTTGAATGCTGCTACTGATTACTTTGCTGTTATTATTATTATTATTATTATTATTATTTAAAAACCAAATATGGGATCAAAATATTATTTGGAGGAGTCTTTTCTATATTGTGGCTCTGCACACCAACGCAGCAACATTTCAGAGACCACAACCCCAGTTGGAAGTAAATGCAACCACATTCCACGAAGGGCAATAACATTTAGTTTTTTTAGGCAAAAGGGAGAGAGGGCAGCTCTTTAATAAAAGTGGGACCGAGATGTTGTGTGTGTGTGAGGTGTAACTAATGATAGAAAAAGAAGTAAAAACAATGAACTAAATACATAGAATCATATAAAATGTGTGTTTGTGTGTGGAAAAGGTACTCCTTGTACAGTATGTGTCTTTGTTAATAATAAAATTGCATCAAGAAATTTTTGCTCCTAAATTTTTATCTATGCTCCTAAATTTTTTCACTAGGAACACCTGTGCTCCTAGTGAAAAAGCTAAGCGTACAGCCCTGTAATGTATCTAATGTAATGTATATAATGTAGCTTGGTCAGGACAGAGCATTGGTCAGTTAATCAGAGCGTTGGTCAGTTAATCAGAGCATTGGTCAGTTAATCAGAGCATTGATCAGTTAATCAGAGCGTTGGTCAGTTAATCAGAGCATTGATCAGTTAATCAGAGCATTGGTCAGTTAATCAGATCATTGGTCAGTTAATCATAGCGTTGGTCAGTTAATCAGAGCATTGATCAGTTAATCAGAACGTTGGTCAGTTAATCAGATCATTGATCAGTTAATCATAGCGTTGGTCAGTTAATCAGAGCATTGATCAGTTAATCAGATCATTGGTCAGTTAATCAGATCATTGGTCAGTTAATCAGAGCATTGATCAGTTAATCAGAGCATTGGTCAGTTAATCAGATCATTGGTCAGTTAATCAGAGCATTGATCAGTTAATCAGAGCATTGATCAGTTAATCAGAGCATTGGTCAGTTAATCAGATCATTGGTCAGTTAATCAGAGCGTTGATCAGTTAATCAGAGCGTTGATCAGTTAATCAGAGCGTTGATCAGTTAATCATAGCATTGATCAGTTAATCATAGCATTGATCAGTTAATCAGATCATTGATCAGTTAATCATAGCATTGATCAGTTAATCAGATCATTGGTCAGTTAATCAGAGCATTTGTCAGTTAATCAGATCATTGGTCAGTTAATCAGAGCATTGATCAGTTAATCAGATCATTGGTCAGTTAATCAGAGCATTTGTCAGTTAATCAGAGCATTGGTCAGTTAATCAGAGCATTGGTCAGTTAATCAGAACGTTGGTCAGTTATCCGAGTGTAGCGTTATTGGGCATTTATATATGCATCAAATATAAGGATTTATAAGACGTTCTCACTGTCTCAATACCTTAAACCTCGAATTTAGGGCACCACCTTCCTTTGTTTTAACTTGTTTTAAGTTACAGTCAGGGACGAAAACTGTTAAAATCTTACGATCCTGGTATGTTAAATTAATAATCAATTTAATAATCAATTAATAATCAGTCTCATATCTCGCTACTTTCGTGAAAGTTCTCGTTTGGTTGGACAGGCATTACGTAAAGAAAGCATACGACACAATCTGTGATTATAACATATATATAGATATATGAGCTATTTATTAAAATGATATGACCAAAACATGAACCTTTAAAACAAACAGGAGATGCATTGAATATGGGTGATTATATAAAACACTTAGTGAATGGAAAATAAAATATGGGGAATGGAGAGATACTGGATGTATTCACATAGTTCAGGTTGGCTGACTATTTGACGCTAAATACTGACATTTCGGATTAATTTATCATTCTGTGAAAGCCTCGAGACATCCATCAAACCCACTTTAAGGTGAAAACGGGTCGGTCTTACTGTGCTGAAGTTCTGCTTAGTCAGCTCGGAACACGGCAGCGGCCACGGGGGTCCGAGGGGATTTCTCTTCCGCTCTCTGGGCCTTCCTGGTTGTGGTGGCTGACTTTAGCGGACTTCTCAGTTGCTTCTTTCACTGAGAAACGGGAACGATGGTGCCGAGGGCTGTGGTTAGATGATCAAATCCTCCGAGTGTCAGAGTTGGTCCGTTGCTTCTCTGATGAAGTGAACTTAAGTTCACAGAAGGTTAATAAAAGGTTGCTTGGAGTTGGCTTCTTGGTAGGAAAAGGTGATGGTGGCGTGTAACGGCGGAGGTTAGAGCGTGCGACGTAAAAAGGACATGGATGACGATGGACGAACAAAAACCCAAAAAACTTGCATCTTCAGACTTCATTCTGTTTCTTTCTTCGAGTCTTTCTTCCTTGGGTCCTTCTGCCATCTCCTTCTTCCCTTTTGTCGTATTCTGCACGGCTCATCCTCTCATCTTTCCGCTCTCTTCAAATCTCTCCAGATCTGAGAAACTGAACAACTGAAAATCACATCTAATCTGCTCCCTGAGCAACTGTGATCTCATCCATTCTCTGCTCTGCTCTCTGTGTCGAATCTCCTTCTTCTCTCTCTTCTCTTCCTTCTTTCTTCAAATCTGAGTCTGGTTTCGCGGGGTCCGTGGTTTGACTCTCAGAGGCGGGGCATGACGTAAGCTTACACTACTCTTTCAGCCAATGATATGCCTGAACTGTGTGCATGTCTGCCTGGGTGTCTGTGTAAGATGATCTGTTTTTATATGGGGATTTCTGGATGAGACAAAGAAACGCTTATTTCTCCATTACTCTGTCTCATAGAACATTTGTCTCGGTGATTCTGAAAACACCACAACTTGTTAAGATATGCAGATTAAAGATATAACATAGACTTGCAATATAAAGACATCAAATAACACAACATGATACAGACGATTATGAGTCTCAAAATTCAGATGAATATCTGTAAAGTCGTGACATATGGATAGCGAACCACACAATGTTAATTTTCTGTGTTAACAATGGGGATACCAAACAAATACCAAATAGATACTGAAGGGACATCGTTAAAAGTTAAATTGTTGCATATATCTTGTCCATTTTACTGGGTCCTTGTGTTCGTAAATGTTCAACACTACAGACCACTAGGGGGCAATGTTGTTCCGTCGGCGGGTTTGTCTTTTCCCAACAAGATTATTTCTCATTCAATATTTAAGCCAGAATCGTACAAATTGTCTCTAGATGCGTCTTGTGATCTAGCTGGAAACCTGAAAGAACTTGTATAAGGTTATCAAACACAGTTAATACAGTTTTAAGATTCGACTAAAAGTAAGTATAGTCTTCTCAGTTCGTGTGTAGCCATCTGGTCGGTTCTCTGGTGGAAAAGGGTGTTAAAGTGTCAACTTCGATTTATGGTGAAGATAAGATATTGAGGTCTCCCACTTTTCCAACAGAAAGATCCTTTGTACATTTTAGTTTATCCCAATTTTATGGCAAGCGTCTGTTGGAGTTCCACTCCCACAGGCTTTCAAAAGGCCGAAGGTTGTTGTAAATTAGGCAGTTTCTGTCTCTTTTTCCTTTGTGGAAAGAAAATTAAGATCTGTTTTTTATCCAGAAACGTAAACATCCCCCACAGGAATGTTGGTTTCGTCAGAGATTGAAGAACTCTTAAGGCTCGTGTATACTTCGCAGCAGTGTGTCGCAGTGAGCTTGTCGCAGACACGACGCAGTTATTTTTGATTTATGCCTTGAAGCGCTGTCTGCGCTATGTTAATCCCACGCCACAACGCAAGAGGGACAATCACCAACAAGCTAGGATTGTGGGTGTTACGGTTACGGAGGTCATTCAACAACAATGGCGACTGGACGAATGCGCACTTTGATTGAGATGCAGCTGATCGATCTAAAAATAGAAGAAATATTGCTACTACTGGAGCTGGCAGAGAGGGAAAGAATCGTCACGGTTAGCACGGTTAGCGTCACCATTAGCCGGTTAGCAAACCGGAAATACGCATAGTGTAGAGCGGATGTAGAGTTGACCAATCAGAGGCCTCCTTTCTCTCCTCCCTGCGGCGATGTCTGCGGCACTGTCTGCGGTGATTTACAATTTTGAGGAGGTGCACCAGAGTGTCTGCGTAGTGTCTGCGTAGGGGGGGGGGCATGTCTGCCTTAACTGCAACACACACGCAGACGACCTGGTTTCCGAGTATAAATCAGGCTTTAATCCACACGGCACTGTGACTGCTACACGAGCGTTGATCAGTTAATCAGAGCATTGATCAGTTAATCAGAGCATTGATCAGTTAATCAGAGCGTTGATCAGCTGCTCCTGGCTGATACTGACCCTCTGAGTTCCTGTGGAAGCAGGAAGGGTTCACTTAGTTTTTCACAGCTTCTGTGTTTAGGGGGGCGGCTGTGGCTCAGTGGTTAGAGTCGGTCGTCCAATAACCGGAAGGTTGGCAGTTCGATTCCCACTCTCGCCACTCGGAAAAAAGATTGTTGGAACTGATAGCTGGAGGGGTGTCAGTCCACCTCCTTGTCACGGCTGAGGTGCCCTTGAGCAAGGCACCGTACCCCCATGCTCCCCGGGCGCCTTCTGGCTGCTTCATGGCTGCCCACCGCTCCAGGTTGGCATCTGTCTCTGATTGTGTGACCCTGTGCATGTGCATGTGTGTCAAACAGGTGCCAACCTGGATGGGTTAAAAGTGGAGGACAAATTTCGTGTGTACGCATGACAATAAATCTGATTTAAAAAAAAAAAAAAAAAAGTCTCAGTTTGTGTTCCATAAGTAATGAGACAGGGTGTTGATCTGAGGTTGGATTCACCAGTTTAACCTGCTGAAGAACAGCTGGTGTTATTCATTTTATTTATATAGCGCCAAATACAACAAATGTCATCTCAAGGCACTTAGATAATAAAGTCCAATTCAAACCAATTGGAATTCAATTAATTGTAATCACAATTATTTATTTTTATTGTGTCCTGATGTGTAAAGCCTGAGAAATGAAGGAGGTCCCACTCTGTTTTTGCATGACTGTGTTTGTGTTTTCAGAGATTGTTCATGAGGATGTGAAGATGAGCTCAGATGGAGAAAGTGATGTGGTTTCCTCTTCAGATGATGTTCAGAGTCCAGTTCGAGTCAAACTGAGGAACAAGAAGATCTCCACTGAGGTGACACAGTAAAACTCTCCGTTCCATTTAGACACTCAGGACAGCTGCAATGCATCTGATTAATTCAAGGCTCTCAGGAACCAGCGAGAAAAGGAAACCAAATGATGAGAATGAATAAAGAATGCTGGAGAAACTCTACACAATAAGATATTGACTGAAGAATAGCATTATCGTAAATAGTTGAACATGGTTTGTCTTTTGATGTGAGCAGAGTAAAGCTGGCTGCTTGTTGTTGGGTAACAACAAGCTAACCCTCAGACATTAAACAGAAAGGTGCTGGCAGGTTGCACATGAACACCACTGTGCACATGAACACCACTGTGCACATGAACACCACTGTGCACATGAACACCACTGTGCAAATGAACACCACTGCACATGAACACCACTGTGCACATGAACACCACTGTGCACATGAACACCACTGTGCACATGAACACCACTGTGCACATGAACACCACTGCACATGAACACCACTGCACATGAACACCACTGCACATGAACACCACTGTGCACATGAACACCACTGTGCACATGAACACCACTGCACATGAACACCACTGCACATGAACACCACTGTGCACATGAACACCACTGTGCACATGAACACCACTGCACATGAACACCACTGCACATGAACACCACTGTGCACATGAACACCACTGTGCACATGAACACCACTGTGCACATGAACACCACTGTGCACATGAACACCACTGTGCACATGAACACCACTGCACATGAACACCACTGTGCACATGAACACCACTGCACATGAACACCACTGCACATGAACACCACTGCACATGAACACCACTGTGCACATGAACACCACTGCACATGAACACCACTGCACATGAACACCACTGTGCACATGAACACCACTGTGCACATGAACACCACTGCACATGAACACCACTGCACATGAACACCACTGCACATGAACACCACTGTGCACATGAACACCACTGTGCACATGAACACCACTGTGCACATGTATCTGTCCTCAGTAACACAGGCAGCTGCTGTGAGTTAGTCTGTGTTCACCTGGTCTTTGGAGCTTATCTGCGATCTGAAACTTTAATCCTGGAGTGTGAACTTGGTTGAACAGCTTGACAAACAATAAGGGATCTTGGAGAGCAGCACAGTTTATTCTTTTTTAAAAACAAATGCGCTTTGGTGCAAAGTGAGTCCTTAAGCTTTGCAGCTCAGCTTTAGTCATCTGACCGTCCTACAGGGGATATAATCTGTTGCTCAAGTGGTCACAGGGTAACCGATGAAGTTGTGTTCAGGGTCTGTAGTAAAATAAGCTGAAGGTTTCCAGGTGTGCTCCTTTAGTACCTTACAAGATAAGGTAACCTTACCTTACTGAACATCACTGTGTGTGTCTATGTGTGTCTTTTAGGACATCAATAAACGTTTGTCGTTACCGGCGGACATTCGTCTTCCAGATGATTACCTGGAGAAGTTTGATGTCATTGGTCCAGCTCTGTTTGAACAGCCAATCAGCAGACGGCTGCGCAGAGTCTCTCTGGTATGCATTCTCCCTTCTGATCCGAGTCCGGAGCTGTGAAACAAAGATGACATTAACCCTCTGTGTGTGTCTCTGTGTGCAGTCAGAGATCGGCTTCGGGAAACTGGAGACGTACATTAAACTGGACAAACTGGGAGAGGTAACCCTAACACTAACCCTAACCACTACCCTGACCCCTGTTTCAGGAACATTTGATCTAAAAATGAACCGTACTGGTAACGGTCCCGGGCCCTGACCCTGACCCTACCCTAAACCTGACCTGACCTGACCCTTACCCTCTCCTCCCCCTACCCAATACAGGGTCTGCATCCCATTCCCCACCCTGACCCTACCCTAACCCTGACCCTGACCCCGGTTTCAGGAACATTTGATCTAAAAATGAACCGTAATGGTACCGGTCCCAGGCCCTGGTACCGGTCCCCTGGTTCTGGTCAAAGTCCCTGAGTGTGCTCCCTAAGTGTGTCTGCTGGTCTCTCTGTAGGGGACCTACGCCACAGTCTATAAAGGTCGCAGTAAACTGACTGAAAACCTTGTTGCTCTGAAAGAAATTCGACTGGAACATGAAGAAGGAGCTCCGTGCACAGCAATCAGAGAAGGTACTGAAGCACCAACACACACAGGCAGCTGTTCGGATTAAACTTAGTAAACATTCTCCTTATTGCCTAATGTAGTCCTCCTACTTCTGAATGAAGTGAGACAGTAAATTCAGAGAAGTCTAAAGGCTCTAGCGTGGTTGCCGCGTCTGCTACCGCGAGCAGTGTTGATGACGTCATGATTTCGTGCCGGTTATATACGGTGGCGTGACTCGATGTGCCAGTCGTTGCAATCTTCTCCGTCACAGAAGTGTCGCTGCTACCTGAAAGTTACCGCTACTCTACAACCACGAAAGTGGAGAAGAACACAATGAAGAGCAGGAACACTGTCATCAATGATGCTGCTGCAGAATCTGGATAATTTTATTTTTTTAATTCAGTTAAAAGAGGTGAAGGTCTGAAGCCCCCGGCATCACCATTTGGAGTCTCTGCCCTCTTCTTTGCCTTCAGGTATCTGTCCCGTAGCTTCTTCCACACATTCTTACAGAACTCTCCCTCTTTCCCCAAAGTTCTGCCCCTCTCTGTGCACCAGTTTTGGGAGTTTACGTGCTCCCTGTGCTGTTTCCCTGCAGTTTCGTACAGCTGCACCTCCTCACTGAGCCGGTCTCACAACAGTCCATCCGGTTTGTCGTTCTCGAGTTACAAAAATCGACTGCACGACACCGCGCTGCGCCGCCTTTTCAAGGCAAGCGCCAGGCTTGAAACGTCATTTTGACGTCACGGGTCGGCTGCGCTGTGAGCGACGCGTCAACCCTAAAGCCGGAGTTATAGTTGACGCGTCTGTCACGGCGGTGGCGGACCGTGACGTCAAAATGACGTTTCAGGCCTGGCGTTTGCCTTGAAAAGACGGCGCAGTGTGTTGTCGTGCACCAGTCGATTTTTGTAACTTGGCTGAGCCGAAAACAACGAACCGGATGGACCATTGTGAGACCAGGCTCAGTGAGGAGGTGCGTTTGTACAGGCAGCTGCACGAAACTGCAGTGAAACAGCACAGGGAGCACGTAAACTCCCCAAACTGGTGCACAGAGATTGGCAGAACTTTGGGGAAAGAGGGAGAGTTCTGTAAGAATGTGTGGAAGAAGCTACGGGACAGATACCTGAAGGCAAAGAAGAGGGCAGAGACTCTGTTGATGCCGGGGGCTTCAAACCTTCACCTCCATTAACTGAATTAAAAAATTAAAATGATCCGAATACTGCAGCAGTATCATTAATTACAGTATTCATGCTCTTGACAGCGGCATTGTTTTCTTCTCGACTTTAGTGGTTTTAGAATAGCGGTAACCTTCACGTAGCAGCGCCACCTCTGTGACGGAGAAAATTGCAACTACTGGCGCGCAACGACTTGCGCCACTATATATGGCGGGCACGAACTCGTGACGTCATCAACACCGCTCGCGCGAGCAGACGCAGCAGCCATGCTAGAGCCTTAAATCTGCCTTAACTCATTAAAGCAGAACATCAGGAGTGTGACAGCAGGAACGCAGTAACTGATTTATTTATTACCTCCGCCAAGGAGGTTATGTGATCAACCGAGTTTGTCTGTTGGTTTGTCTGGATGTCTGGATGTTCGTCTGTTCGTTGCAATCTTGCGACCTGCCACAAGGTGGCTTGGCTTGGTTGTTTCATTGTCGTTGAGGGAGGGGTAGGAGGGGGTGCGCAGGGGGAAAGCTTACACTAACTGTGCAGGGGGGAAGGTAAACACAAATGGAAGCCGTCTTTAGGCTGAGTTATACTTCTTTTAACTGCCCTTGCGCTTGTGTTAATGGCTCGAGACGTTTATGCTTCATTTAGCTTTGCCGGCGCTTGCGTGTGCTGCGTGGCGATTCACCGCCAGGACAGTAGGTGGAGTAGCGGCTTTTTTCAATGACAAGCCTACTATGATGAAAGGAAATTCACCGCCAGGACCTCTTCGAGTGGATTCATGCTTCTACTTCTTGTAAATAGCCGGTATTTTGTCAGATTTTCAACACCTTGGGGGTCTAAACGACTACTTTCTCGCCTGAAAATGTTGCTAAAGTTATATATTTACAGAGTTTATAGCTTAAGGGAAATCAGCTTTTCAGGCTGGCTGATTTCGGCTCGGACAGGAGTGAAGTGCACTGTGTGTAAACGTTCTGCATACTGTCTGATCGATGAGTATGCCGTTTTCAAGTAGTAGGCTTGCGTCTCTTGCGTGAAGTTTAGAAAATTGAGGTGACACGCAAGCACGCAAGGGGGGGCTTGCAACCGCGCAAGGGCTTGCGTTTCTTCTTGCGTCTTGCTTTGCGTCTTGCGTTACCGACTATAAACCAGGCTTTTGCCGTTTCTGAGAAGTCGCATCTGAAAGATAGCATCTTAACTTTGTAAACCTTTTCAATCGGAACACGAGCCAGCTGAATCTATGCACAAGTTTAAGCAGACGCATCGCTTTCTCTCGGACGTGGTGGATTACGACGTTAATCGTTTCAGACCATTCACTACAATATATGAGTGGATAAAAAAAATACGCTTATAAAACAAAGCTTCATTGGCGGAGGTCTGCACTCTGAGTGCATTTCTAGTTTATATTTATTTTTGTCTGCGTTTTCTCCCTCAGTGTCGTTGTTGAAGGATTTGAAACACGCCAACATCGTCACGCTTCACGACATCATCCACACACAGAAATCCCTCACGCTGGTGTTTGAGTATCTGGTGTGGCGCACACACACACACAAACACACACACACATATATATATATATATATATATATATATATATATATATACATACATACACATTCCAGTTATCTGGTGTTCTGAAACTTTAGTAATTATCTTGTTTGTCTGATTATTTTTCTCTTTTCTTTCTGCTTTCAGGACAAAGATCTGAAACAGTATCTGGACGACTGTGGAAACATCATCCATGTCCACAACGTCAAAGTGAGGACGCTTATGAATGTGACACGAACTGTTTGACTGATATGAGAACCAGCCTTACCGGCTGAACACGAGTCTGTACTTCAGAAGGATTTGGATGTGAATGATGCAGATTACAGATGTGTTCTTCCTGTTCTCAGCTCTTTCTGTTCCAGCTGCTGCGAGGTTTGTCTTACTGTCACAAGAGAAAAGTTCTCCATCGAGACTTGAAACCTCAGAACCTTCTCATCAATGAGCGAGGAGAGCTGAAACTGGCAGATTTTGGTGAGTCCCAACCCGACGTGGGTTAGGGTTAGGGTTATTCTGACCCTAACCCTAACCGTGTTGAGGTGAACACAGTGAGCTGAAGGGAGTCCATATGGACTCAGTATATGCCGTAAGTCCTGGAACGAGAGCTGAATCTGACCATAAACTGTGGCCATCTCACAGGATTCTGACCCATTAAATCACGATGAAGCCCTAAAGCTCACACTCATTTACTTTAATGAGATGATCGGTGGCTTATGGGAACTTGTTGGATGGAAACATGGTGTAATGTAACGTGGTAACTGATGGATGTCTTTGTGATGTCATGTTTGGGTTTCAGGTTTGGCTCGAGCCAAGTCGATCCCAACCAAGACGTACTCTAACGAGGTGGTGACGCTGTGGTACCGCCCCCCGGACATCCTGCTGGGCAGCACCGATTACTCCACCCACATCGACATGTGGTACAGCATTTATTCCTGAAACTGCTCTAAATGTCTAAATGTTGATGAGATAAGAAGCGACTGTTTTCTGAGGTGAAAATAAAAAGACTCTGAAAGATATTTCCCTGACGTGTCTGCAGGGGTGTTGGATGCATCTTTTATGAAATGGCGACGGGTCGTCCTCTCTTTCCGGGTTCTACTGTTGAGGAGGAGCTTCACTTTATCTTTAAACTGCTGGGTGAGAACGACTGACCGGTTTTATCACAACTGAGAGCCAATCAGCTCCTGTGATCCATGTTAAAACCAAACTCATTCTGTATTCTGTGTTTAGGGACTCCCACCGAGCAGAGCTGGCCTGGGATTGGTTCCAATGAAGAGTTTGTGGCATTTAACTACCCCCAGTACAGAGCAGAGAGACTGAGCAACCACACCCCCAGGTATGGGAGGGCTAATGTTATCTCTCGTTTGGAAGTCACTTTGGTTTACTTGATGTTTCACAAAAGTTAAGTCCTTCATGGAAAGGCTGAACCTGAGTGATGTTGGTCAGTCCTTCATGGAAAGGCTGAACCTGAGTGATGTTGGTCAGTCCTTCATGGAAAGGCTGAACCTGAGTGATGTTGGTCAGTCCTTCATGGAAAGGCTGAACCTGAGTGATGTTAGAGGTCAGTCCTTCATGGAAAGGCTGAACCTGAGTGATGTTGGTCAGTCCTTCATGGAAAGGCTGAACCTGAGTGATGTTGGTCAGTCCTTCATGGAAAGGCTGAACCTGAGTGATGTTAGAGGTCAGTCCTTCATGGAAAGGCTGAACCTGAGTGATGTTGGTCAGTCCTTCATGGAAAGGCTGAACCTGAGTGATGTTGGTCAGTCCTTCATGGAAAGGCTGAACCTGAGTGATGTTAGAGGTCAGTCCTTCATGGAAAGGCTGAACCTGAGTGATGTTGGTCAGTCCTTCATGGAAAGGCTGAACCTGAGTGATGTTAGAGGTCAGTCCTTCATGGAAAGGCTGAACCTGAGTGATGTTGGTCAGTCCTTCATGGAAAGGCTGAACCTGAGTGATGTTAGTCGGTCCATCGGCTTCATGGTGAGATCATCGTTAAACAGACCGAATAACAAGTGTCCCTGTGTGTGTTGTTCAGACTCAGCAGTGAAGGTGTGGAGCTGCTATCAAAGTTCCTGCAGGTCAGCAAATGCTTCAGTTTGTGTTCATTATAACGATAAAAATGAACAACTATGAATAAACCAAACTTTATTCCCACTTTAGTTCGAAGGGAAGAAGAGGATCTCAGCGGAGGAATCGATGAAACAGCCTTACTTCAGGAATCTTGGAAAAAGAGTGATTTCACTTCCTGACAGTAAGTTTAAGGGTTAGGGTTAGGCTCGACATGTCTTATGTTGGTTAGGGTTAAGTTAGTTTAGGGTTAGGCTTGGGTTAGGGTTAGCCTCGACATGTCTTATGTTGGGTTAGGTTAGGGTTAGGCTTGGGTTAGGTTAGGGTTAGGGTTAGGCTCGACATGTCTTATTGTGGGTTAGGTTAGGGTTAGCCTCGACATGTCTTATGTTGGGTTAGGTTAGGGTTAGGGTTAGGCTCGACATGTCTTATTGTGGGTTAGGTTAGGGTTAGGGTTAGGCTCGACATGTCTTATGTTGGGTTAGGGTTAGGTTAGGGTTAGGCTTGGGTTAGGGTTAGGCTCGACATGTCTTATTGTGGGTTAGGTTAGGGTTAGGCTCGACATATCTTATGTTGGGTTAGGGTTAGGCTTGGGTTAGGCTTGGCATGTCTTATGTTGCCTGTGATGTCACAAATTCACTCTGATTTGACGTTTCAGCGACATCAATCTTTAGTCTGCCTGAGATTCAACTTGAAAAAGAAACTACGAGAAAGATGGCAACACCTGAACCAGGTAACACACACAAACATTTCATGAACATCTTGGATTCCTAAAGCCAAGTCAAAACCCCTCAAACTGGTTATATATATATGTATATGTTCTCCACTGAATCATCCACAGTAGCACTGAGATGAGAATAGAGCCCCCCAGGGCTGAGACTGAACAATACTGGTAGAGTTGCTCCAACAGATCCTGGGAACAACATCAGAGATCTCCGTACAGTTGAATAAGATACTGAGGAATCCTCGAGCTGAACTCTGGTTAACACCAGAAATAAAACCCTGAGATTGGAAGAAGTTGTTCAGGCTGTTTATTAACAACTGAAAAGGAAGATAAGAGGGAACAGAAACTTCAGCAGAACAACATGAGAGAAAATATAGAATTCACCATCCATCCATCTTCTATACCCGCTGACTCCGTCGGACGTATTACTCAGTCCGGTTGTTACTCAGTATAATGCTGCTCAGGTTATTGATCACCTCTTCCTGCTCTGTCTGCAGCAGCTGTGTTACTTTACATTATTCTGATGGCTCAGCTCCACCTGTTTTACACCAGCAGATCCAGTCACCTGCTTCAGTGCTGCTAACGGTCATGTGGAAGCAGAAAATCAGTAATTTACTTTGTTAACCTGCTCTGTGGTGATGTCAGGTGTAAGGGGGCGGAGTCTAACACAAACACTTTCTTTGTCTGTCCAGCAAACAGTCCAACGAGGAGGAGGAGTCTGCTCTTCTGACAACACAGAGAGGCGGAGTCAGCAAAAAGGGAAATTCATTGGATTGAAAGTGATGCTTTTATTTAAAAGGAGACAGGAGGTGAAACAAAGAGAAGGAAATGCTGTTTACACGGACGCAATAATGAATCACTGCAGCTATCTGACCAATCAGACGGCAGCATGTTTCAGGGCTTCAGCTCAGAATGATGAACCAAACAGGTTCTGTCTTCCATTTTCACTGCAGAGTCAAACATCAGGATCCTGGGAAACCTGGAGCAGCAAAGTTGTTGAATTAAAATCAGATTCTGGGTTAGGGTTATAACCTTTCTGTGGGTTAGGGTTATAACCGTTCTGTGGGTTAGGGTTATAACCTTTCTGTGGGTTAGGGTTATAACCTTTCTGTGGGTTATAACCGTTCTGGGGGTTATAACCGTTCTGGGGGTTAGGGTTATAACCGTTCTGGGGGTTAGGGTTATAACCTTTCTGTGGGTTAGGGTTATAACCGTTCTGTGGGTTAGGGTTATAACCTTTCTGGGGGTTATAACCGTTCTGGGGGTTAGGGTTATAACCGTTCTGGGGGTTAGGGTTATAACCGTTCTGTGGGTTAGGGTTATAACCTTTCTGGGGGTTAAGTTTATAACCTTTCTGGGGGTTAGGGTTATAACCTTTCTGTGGGTTATAACCTTTCTGTGGGTTAGGGTTATAACCTTTCTGGGGGTTAGGGTTATAACCTTTCTGGGGGTTAGGTTTATAACCTTTCTGGGGGTTAGGTTTATAACCTTTCTGGGGGTTAGGGTTACAACCTTTCTGTGGGTTATAACCGTTCTGTGGGTTAGGTTCTTTGGGTTGCTGCTTGTTTCAGTATTTGTTTTCCACTTCTTTGTTGTTGATGAGCTGCAGGAGAAGCCGTGCACGTGTCGTGCACTGAGACCTACTGAAACACCGTTTGTATGTACACTGACCCTGTTTATATGAGCTTTGTATCCATGGTTACCCAGGAACACTGCAGCTCAGAGCTCATGACATGGACTCTGATTTAAATTAAAGGTATGGATTTACATTTACTTAAGATCAGTGGTAGTTTTAGATGTTACCACAGCTTCTCTGACATAACTTCTGCTGTGACACCATCACATGTCAGAGGACAACACAGGGATCTGATTGGGTGATTTATTCTGACAAATTTCTTTCTTTTTATCTTTGCACGCAACCAATCAAGTCTGTTTTTTTTTCATGTCTCAGATTAAATTCAAGGTGTTTCACAGTAAATTACTGCCAGGAACTTTCTGCACATCGGTTTGGAAACAAACTGTAAAACATGTCAAAGAATGAACTGATTTGTTAAGCCGATCCTCACCTGGACAGAGTAAAGGTGTTAGTGGGTGTGGTTGTAACTTTTTGAAAGACTTCAGATAACTCTGTAATTTCTGTTTTAGTGTTATTTTTTATATTTTCATCAGGCTCAATTGTATTAATATTGTCAAAATGTTTTGTGTTGAAGATGTGAATACTTATTTTGATGTGAAGAAATCTCAGCAATAGATAAAGTCAATAAGAATTAATGAGTGTCTGATAGAAACCAGTCATTTTAAATTGCTGTATAAATGTCACGTGCGCTTGTATGTGTGAAACAGGGAGCCCAAAATAAATGGAAAATCTGTAGATTAATCAGATTATAAAACATCTTAATTTCTAAATTATCGGTTCCTTTAGAGTTAATCTGTACATGGTGAAGCAGGAGAGAAAGAGAAGCTAAAAATCTGACAGACTGGAACACCATTGAAAACAAGAATATACCTTTGAAATAATTCTAATGTTGAGTTGGAAATAGTTTTTCTGCATGAAAACTTTTCAATATAATCTGCTGATAAATGAAGCTGATTGGTTTATCAGCAGTACATCAACGTTATCTTTGTTAATAGAACTGAAACATGTTGAACACAGTGATGCAACAGATTCAAAGTGAACCTTTCAGCCAAGTTAATGCTGAGTGTAAATGACTGTTGAATGTAACTACAAGCTGTTGATGTGGTCAGTAGTGATAACGTGTACAGACTTCTTAGGAATAATCACAGGTTTTAATGTGAGTGTTGTTCAGCTGCACAGAAAGAGTTCAGAGTTCTTCATCTGCATTTTTGTTTTCTGGGAAACTTGAGCTGCATCTTTCCTGATTGATTTGAAAACATGGAAACTCCACAGATTGGCGTTACATTTGTGCTCCAATCACTTAAAGACATTCAGACACTGACCTGAGATCACTGAGAAACTCCAGTAATTGATTTGAATATTCCATGTTGGTCTTAACATTTTATCCATCCAGCAGTTATTAAATTCTCTGATCAGATTATCTGGACCAATTAAAACCATTTTTATCCTGTCTTTATGAAAGAAAAGCTCAGAATCATGTTGTTTACATTTTAAAATGTGGAAACCTGTTCGAAAAACGTGATTCCAGTTTACATAAATGCAGATACTGCTTCCTGAGCTTTTGTAAATCAACAATTGTGCTTTGTTTTGGTTGACACTATACCAAAGTTATTTGCAATATACTGAACTGCATGATGGGACTCTTCCAGTTAACTTCTATGCTGTTAATTTGATAAATCTTCCATTTGACAAGAAAGCACTGCGATGTATCTGATGCTATAAGACATCTGCATACTTGAAACTTGACTCCAAGTATGAAAATGAAAGTATATCCTGTAATTGTGTTCAAATGTGTTTACTACTTCTGTTCTGGAAATATATACAATACATAAATACACATTAAAAGTCTATTTATTATCAATGTTTGTTTTTCAGTTCATTGAAAGCGGTTCATGCTGTTTTTCAGGACTCAAGTAGAGATTTACACCATCTCCCCCAGATTTTCAAGGGCCAGCGAGAGCTCACCGGAACCGCCGGAACCGCAACGCTTTCCAGGGCAGGGGCCCCCCTCTCAGGGGCACGGGCCCCTCTCCGGGGCAGGGGCTTGCGTCCTAGGCTTCCGGGCTCGCGTCCTAGGCTTCCTGTAGGAACGCTTCAGGTTGGGAATCCCCAACTCTTCCGATCGGGGTACAAAGCACCAAAAGTGACCCCAAATGATACAGGGCCACCCACTTTGGGCCACATTAACCCTTCTGAGCTACATATAAACTTTAGGAGCCTTGAGGTAGCCCCCCTGGCTATGGGATTTGGCTACCTTTGCCTCTGAACGGGTTCACACCTGCGCCGCTTTAACTTGGTCACAAAGGGGTGCTCTTCCCATTTTTTCTTTGGCCCCGCCCCCCAACCGCACTGGGTTAGGGTTAGGGTTTAGGGTTAGGGTTAGGGTTAGGGTTAGGGTAAGGGGCAAAAACCCCGGATGCCGGACCCCGGCATAAGCTTAAGAGGTCATAATTCCTGATAGGAAGGTGACATAGACAAGATACACACATCCTCGGATTCAGCAGAACAGGGGCTATCCACTGACACAAGACCCATTGGGGGCGGAGCCACGGGGGCGGAGCTACGACCGGAAACAACTTTGTTTTGCTTATATCTCCGGAACGGAAGGTTGTAGAGACACGGGGACAAGTCAGGCGTGTTCACAAGGGTCAAATTATGTCTGACGGAAGTCACTTCCGAGTCTCTATGATCTTCCGTTCCCAAGATAATCGGCAAAAACCATTTCCGCATTGAAATGAATGGAACGTGATTTTCGCAATAAGTTCCTAAGTCCCACACCCAAAAAGGAACCTGGGGAAAGTTGTTATCAGCACGTTTCAGGCCATTTGGAGTCATTTGGTACCTATTTTGGAGACATGATTTTTGACAAAATACTTCATAAATTTTACAAAATTTTTACCAAGTCCCACAGTCAAAAACCCTAGTTGCAGGGTTAGAGTCAAAAACCCTAGTTGCAGGGTTAGGTTAGGATAAGAGCTGAGTGCCACTTTGGAAATCAATATTCATCACCCTTAACAGTGATTCATAGCTCCGAAACTTTGCAACCCCCCCATTTTTGGGTACGCTGATTCTTGCAGTACCAATGAATAAGGTTTTGGACCTTCCGTTCCGGAGATATAGACGTTTTAACATTCTTGTCACTGATTGGCCCATAACTCCGGAAGTGAATGTCGTAGAGACTCGTGGGGGGTACCATTGTAAAGCCCATGGCTGAATTATGTGGGACGGATCAACTTTCCAAATCTCTAGGACCTTCCGTTCGGGAGTTATTCAACATAAACCGTTTCCCCATTGAAATGAGCGTAGTGTGGCTTTAATTTTTTTTCAATAAGTCAGGGGTTAGGGTTAGGGCGAAAATATTGGGCCCCACCTCCGTAGAGGTTGGGCGGGGCACGGGCCATCCCCTGGTGGAAACCCCCATCATCCCAACCACGGTTACGCCGGCGCGGGTTAGGGTAAGGGTTAGGGTGGGTTAGGGTTAGGGTAAGGGTTAGGGTCAGGGTCAGGGTCAGGGTTAGGGTTAGGGTTAGGATAAGGGGCGAAAACCCCGGATGCCGAACCCCGGCATAAGCTTAAGAGGCAATAAGTCCTGATAGGAAGGTGGCATAGACAAGATACACACATCCTCGGATTCAGCAGGACAAGGGCTATCCACTGACCTTTGAACCATGGGGGGTGGAGCCACGGGGGTGGAGCTACGACCGGAAACAACTTTGTTTTGCTTATATCTGAGGAACGGAAGGTCGTAGATACACGGGGACAAGTCGAGCGTGTTCACAAGGGTCGTATTATGTCTGACGGAAGTCACTTCCGAGTCTCTACGACCTTCCGTTCCGAAGATAATCGGCAAAAACCGTTTCCGCATTGAAATGAATGGAACGCGATTTTCGCAATAAGTTCCTAAGTCCCACAGCCTAAAAGGACCCTGGGGAAAGTTGTTAGGAGCATGTTTCAGGCCATTTGGAGTCTATTGGTACCTATTTTGGAGACATGATTTTTGATGAAATCCTTGGTAAATTTTCCAGAATTTTTACCAAGTCCCACACCCAAAACGGAGGGTTAGGGTTAGGGTTAGGTGTGAGTAATCTATCTCGATAGTTCCCCCCGTGACATCTGACGATGCTCACGGTTTGGTATAGAGAACTAAAGGCAAGGCACTGGCCGGCGCTTGTCAACCAGACAACCTCTCCGCGCTTAGCATTACTCTGTTGGGTCGAAACAGTTATCCGATTTGTTACATTAATACGGAACCAAGACATACGTCTTGTAAGAATAATATTACTAATGGTCTTATTGAGACTACCTGAAAACCTGGAAAGCAACAGAGTTCAACTCTTCGCGGTAGCCGAGCTAACCACGGCTGGATATTCCATGGTGTCTCAGGGGTCGAGCTAAGACGCCTAGATGGTGTATGTCGAGACTACCTGAAAACCTGGAAAGCAACAGAGCTCAACTCTTCGCGGTAGCCGAGCTAACCACGGCTGGATATTCCATGGTGTTCCAGGGGTCGAGCTAAGACGCCTAGATGGTGTATGCTGAGGCGAGAATTTTCTAAAGGATTAGAGTCGACCATATAGGTCCAGGTCGGTGTCAGTCTGGTGTCAGAGTTTTTCTCAAATTGGAGACAGGTCAGCAGATCTGTTGTCCAACTTGAGATCCTAGTCAGTTAGCTAAATTTGAGACACATCCTCAGTGGTGGACCTCAGGGTCATCAGGTGTTTCGGCCATTACCACCAGACACCCTCGCCCGAGGGGGGCCCAGACGGGAGTGATCATGTCCCGCTGTGTGTCCCTCGCCCAATTGGGTCAATCCCTATTGGAAGTCAGTTGAAGAGCGGTAAGTGGTCGATAGTCAGAAATTGTGTACAAAGTGGAAAAGAAATACGACGGCACGAGTCGAAAAACGAGGACCGAGGTAAGTCAAGTTAAATAGTTCCATTAAGCTAGGCATTAAGCGACCCAAGACAACCAAAGTGTCCCAGAGGCCAGATAAGGCGTGTGTGGTGCGGCATGTGCTGCTGCGTGGGCGGGGCTAATCCCCATAGAAAATTGAGCCACGATTAAGGTCATGCCGCTCAAGACCACCACACCCTGCGTGCTGTTCCTAGAGTCGGAACCCAGGGGGGCCGCATACTTACCCCCCAACCCGCCTGGACCATTTGTTAACACCGCATGGTTGCCCTGGTCCAGCCGATTGGGGCTGAAGAGCCGAGATCCTCTCCCAAAACCCAGGGAAAAGGGGGAAACCAGGTAAGCCATGTTAAGCGTAGGCCCCCGGAACCCCCCAGATCCACGCGCTGAGTCAAAGGCATCCCCACCAGGGAGAGACAGGACCAGCCCCGACAGAGCGTTGCCTTCCTGACCTCCCAAGGGGTCAGAGGGAAGCCCGGGGCCAGCCGCGACAGAGCGCTGCCTCCCCAGGCTCCCCAGGACACCTCGACCAGCACGTGCCAAAGAGAGTCCCCCCCAGGAATGACCAGGACCAGCCACGACCATGCGTTGCCTTCCCAGTCACCCCAGGAGAAGGAAGGAACCAGGCCAGCCATGCAAGCATTGCCTCCTGGAACCCCCGAGACTCCCGTCCCAACCCAAAAAGCAATATCCTGTGCCCCATACACCGCACGACTACAGGAAATGCAGCTAAAAAGAATCCATTTCCTGTGCCCCATACACCGCACGACCCCAGGAAATGTTGGATCTTATTTGGGAATGCTGACCGGCCGTCAAGATCCGACGAGCAACGGTTCAGCATCAGAACCTCATGTTCGGAGATCGTGATCTTAGTCACGGTTCCGAGTGTCAAAATTAATCTCTCGGTTCTACAAGTTGACAAGTTCCACATTAATAATCGTGGCGTTCGTCCGATCGTTTTAAGTGGCTATATGTGTCGATGCGATCAAAATTGACCGAGAAAAATGGAAATTAACATTTCCATATATCATGCAAAGCATTACTGGTCCGTTTTAACCGAACCCGGAAGTAATTTGCATTGCATCATGGTCTCGTTTTCTCTTTTTAGATTTTAAATCGTTCAGAACGTGATTTCTTCTGAACAAAGTAGAGATTCATGAACTAGAACGTCCGACGATCGAAGCATGATATCACATGTGTAATTTTAACACACTTTGTGAAAATTTATCATGCACCATGATAGAACTTAACCGCTGTGACGCATAAGATCTCCCAGCCGCATTGTTAAGCATGCTGTGATTTCGGATCATATTAAGGATCCGATTGATCCCTAAGTGGGTCCGACTCTCCGAGGAGAGTCCCCGCCCCTGGCAAACAGGTCAGGGGTGGACCCTGACGGGATCACCACTCCCCTCTAACTGGTGAGGGGTGGAGTTGTAAAAGAAAAACGATCTATATTAATGAGGGGGTTGGTCTGTGGTTAGGGTTAGGGTGAGGTTAGGGTTAGGTTGAGGGGTTAGGGTTAGGTGTAAGTAATCTAACTCGAACGTTCCCCCCGTGGCATCTGACGATACTCACGGTTTGGTGTAGGGAACTAAGGCAAGGCACGGGCCGGCGCTTGTCAACTAGAACCCCTCCTCGCTGTGCATCACACTTCCAAGAAGAACACTCCTAAATAAGCCTAAGTTTTTAAAGACGACCATGTCAGTCTGGTTTTCCGAGAATCTTCTAAAACCAGAGACAGATCAACCTATTTAAAGTCTAATTTGAAAGCCTAGTTGGGTGGTTTAAAGCTAAAATTTGAGACACATCATCAGTGGTGGACCCCGGGGTCTTCGGGTGTTTCGGCCATTACCACCAGACACCCTACCCGAGGGAAGCCCAGACGGGATTGATCATGTCCCGCTGTGTGTCACTCGCCCAATTGGATTTATCCCTATTGGAAGTTTGTTTGAAGAGCGCGAAGTAAGTAAACATAAGGTAGGTAAATATTAAGGTAAGTATTAAGTTTAAGTATTAAGGTTGTTATTAAGTGAGCCTAAATTTTAAGGTTTTTTGTTAAGGTTTTTAAATTAAATGAGACTTACCTTGTACGCTATTCTGACCGGGAGATGTTTCCCCTTTTGAGGGGGGCGGGGGCAGGGGCACCCACAAGAGTCCCCCCCAGGATTAACCAGGACCAGCCCCGACAGAGCGTTGCCTTCCCAGTCACCCCAGGAGAAGGAAGGAACCAGGCCAGCCCTGCAAGCATTGCCTCCTGGAACCCTCAAGACTCCCATGCTAACCCACTCCAGGGGTTAGGGTGCCAACAAGAGTCTCTCCCAGGAATGACCAGGACCAGCCACGTCAGAGCGTTGCCTTAGGGTTAGGGGTTGGGTTAGGGTAGGGTTAGGGTTAGGGTTAGGGTTAGGATAAGGGTTAGGGTTAGGGTTAGGGTTAGGGTAGGGTTAGGGTTAGGGTTAGGGTAAGGGTTAGGGTTAGGGTTAGGGTTAGGGGGTTAGGGTTAGGGGTTAGGGGTTAGGGTAGGGTAGGGTTAGGGGTTAGGGTTAGGGGGGGGGGGTTAGGGTAAGGTATGAGAATTCTGTCTCGATAGTTCCCCCCGAGGCATCCAACGATACTCACGGTTTGGTATAGAGAACTAAAGGTAAGGCACGGGCCGGCGCTTGTCAACTAGATGACCCCTCCACGCTTAGCATTACTCTTTTGGGTCGAAACAGTTATCCGATTTGTTACATTAATACGGAATCAAGACTATCGCATACGTCTTGTAAGAAAAATCATACTAATGTTTTGTTGAGACTAACTGAAAACCTGGAAAGCAACAGAGTTCAACTCTTCGCGGTAGCCAAGCTAACCACGGCTGGGTATTCCATGGTGTTTCAGGGGTCGAGCTAAGACGCCTAGATGGTATATATTGAGACTACCTGAATACCTGGAAAGCAACAGAGTTCAACTCTTCGCGGTAGCCAAGCTAACCACGGCTGGATATTCCATGGTGTTCCAGGGGTCGAGCTAAGACGCCTAGATGGTGTATGCTGAGGCGAGAATTTTCCAAAGAATTAGAGTGGACCATATAGGTCAAGGTCGGTGTTAGTCTGGTGTCAGAGAGTTTTTCTCAAATTGGAGACAGGTCAGCAGATCTGTTGTCCAACTTGAGATCCTAGTCAGTTAGCTAAATTTGAGACACATCATCAGTGGTGGACCTCAGGGTCATCAGGTGTTTCGGCCATTACCACCAGACACCCTCGCCCGAGGGAGGCCCAGACGGGAGTGATCATGTCCCGCTGTGTGTCCCTCGCCCAATTAGGTAAATCCCTATTGGAAGTCAATTGAAGAATGGTAAGTGGTCGATAGTCGGAAATTGTGTGCAAAGTAGGAAATAAAGGAATTGAGACGGCGCGAGATGAAAAACGGAGACTGAGGTAAGTAATTTTAAGGTAAGTAATTGGACTAAATGAAGCATTAAAGTTAGTTTTAAACGACCCAAGACAACCAAAGTGTCCCAGAGGTCAGATAAGGCGTGTGTGGTGCGGCATGTGCTGCTGCGTGGGCGGGGCTAATCCCCATAGAAAACTGAGCCACGATTAAGGTCATGCCGCTCAAGACCACCACACCCTGCGTGCTGTTCCTAGAGTCGGAACCCAGGGGGGCCGCATACTTACCCCCCAACCCGCATGGACCATTTGTTAACACCGCATGGTTGCCCTGGTCCAGCCGATTGGGGCTGAAGAGCCGAGATCCTCTCCCCACCCAGCCCCAAGGGAAGGGGGAAACCAGGTAAGCCACGTTAAGCATAGCCCCCCGGAACCCCCCAGATCCCCGTGCTGAGTCAAAGGCATCCCCACCAGGGAGAGACAGGACCAGCCCCGACAGAGCGTTGCCTTCCTGACCTCCCCAAGGGGTCAGAGGGAAGCCCGGGGCCAGCCGCGACAGAGCGCTGCCTCCCCAGGCTCCCCAGGACACCTCGACCAGCAAGTGCTAAAGAGAGTCCCCCCCAGGAATGACCAGGACCAGCCACGACTATGCGTTGCCTTCCCAGTCACCCCAGGAGAAGGAAGGAACCAGGCCAGCCATGCAAGCATTGCCTCCTGGAGCCCCCAAGACTCCCGTCCCAACCCAAAAAGCAATATCCTGTGCCCCATACACCGCACGACTACAGGAAATGCTGCTAAAAAGAATCCATTTCCTGTGCCCCATACACCGCACGACCCCAGGAAATGTTGGATCTTATTTGGGAATGCTGACCGGCCGTCAAGATCCGACGAGCAACGGTTCAGCATCAGAACCTCATGTTCGGAGATCGTGATCTTAGTCACGGTTCCGAGTGCTCAAACTAATCCCTCGGTTCTACAAGTAATCGAGCTCCATATTCAGGATCGTGGCGTTCGTCCGATCGTTTTGAGTGGCTATATGTGTCGATGCGATCAAAATTGACCGAGAAAATTGGAATTTAACATTTCCATATATCATGCAAAGCATTACTGGTCCGTTTTAACCGAACCCGGAAGTAATTTGCATTGCATCATGGTCTCGTTTTCTCTTTTTAGATTTTAAATTGTTCAGAATGTGATTTCTTCTGAACAAAGTAGAGATTCATAAACTAGAGCGTCCGACGATCGAAGCATGATATCACATGTGTAATTATAACACACTTTGTGAAAATTTATCATGCACCATGATAGAACTTAACCGCTGTGACGCATAAGATCTCCCAGCCGCATTGTTAAGCATGCTGTGATTTCGGATCATATTAAAGATCCGATTGATCCCTGAGTGGGTCCGACTCTCCGAGGAGAGTCCCCGCCCCTGGCAAACAGGTCAGGGGTGGACCCCGACGGGATCACCATTCCCCTCTAACTGGTGAGGGGTGGAGTTGTAAAAGAAAAACGATCTATCTTAACGAGGGGGTTGGTCTGTGGTTAGGGTTTAGGGTGAGGTTAGGGTTAGGTTGAGGGGTTAGGGTTAGGGTTAGGGTTAGGGTTAAGGTTAGGGTTAGGGTTAGGGTCAGGGTTAGGGTTAGGGTTAGGGTTAGGGTTAGGGTTAGGGTTAGGATAAGGGGCGAAAACCCCGGATGCCGAACCCCGGCATAAGCTTAAGAGGCAATAAGTCCTGATAGGAAGGTGGCATAGACAAGATACACACATCCTCGGATTCAGCAGGACAAGGGCTATCCACTGACCTTTGAACCATGGGGGGTGGAGCCACGGGGGTGGAGCTACGACCGGAAACAACTTTGTTTTGCTTATATCTCCGGAACGGAAGGTTGTAGATACACGGGGACAAGTCGAGCGTGTTCACAAGGGTCGTATTATGTCTGACGGAAGTCACTTCCGAGTCTCTACGACCTTCCGTTCCGAAGATAATCGGCAAAAACCGTTTCCGCATTGAAATGAATGGAACGCGATTTTCGCAATAAGTTCCTAAGTCCCACAGCCTAAAAGGACCCTGGGGAAAGTTGTTAGGAGCATGTTTCAGGCCATTTGGAGTCTATTGGTACCTATTTTGGAGACATGATTTTTGATGAAATCCTTGGTAAATTTTCCAGAATTTTTACCAAGTCCCACACCCAAAACGGAGGGTTAGGGTTAGGGTTAGGGTTAGGTGTGAGTAATCTATCTCGATAGTTCCCCCCGTGACATCTGACGATGCTCACGGTTTGGTATAGAGAACTAAAGGCAAGGCACTGGCCGGCGCTTGTCAACCAGACAACCTCTCCGCGCTTAGCATTACTCTGTTGGGTCGAAACAGTTATCCGATTTGTTACATTAATACGGAACCAAGACATACGTCTTGTAAGAATAATATTACTAATGGTCTTATTGAGACTACCTGAAAACCTGGAAAGCAACAGAGTTCAACTCTTCGCGGTAGCCGAGCTAACCACGGCTGGATATTCCATGGTGTCTCAGGGGTCGAGCTAAGACGCCTAGATGGTGTATGTCGAGACTACCTGAAAACCTGGAAAGCAACAGAGCTCAACTCTTCGCGGTAGCCGAGCTAACCACGGCTGGATATTCCATGGTGTTCCAGGGGTCGAGCTAAGACGCCTAGATGGTGTATGCTGAGGCGAGAATTTTCTAAAGGATTAGAGTCGACCATATAGGTCCAGGTCGGTGTCAGTCTGGTGTCAGAGTTTTTCTCAAATTGGAGACAGGTCAGCAGATCTGTTGTCCAACTTGAGATCCTAGTCAGTTAGCTAAATTTGAGACACATCATCAGTGGTGGACCCCGGGGTCTTCGGGTGTTTCGGCCATTACCACCAGACACCCTACCCGAGGGAAGCCCAGACGGGATTGATCATGTCCCGCTGTGTGTCACTCGCCCAATTGGATTTATCCCTATTGGAAGTTTGTTTGAAGAGCGCGAAGTAAGTAAACATAAGGTAGGTAAATATTAAGGTAAGTATTAAGTTTAAGTATTAAGGTTGTTATTAAGTGAGCCTAAATTTTAAGGTTTTTTGTTAAGGTTTTTAAATTAAATGAGACTTACCTTGTACGCTATTCTGACCGGGAGATGTTTCCCCTTTTGAGGGGGGCGGGGGCAGGGGCACCCACAAGAGTCCCCCCCAGGATTAACCAGGACCAGCCCCGACAGAGCGTTGCCTTCCCAGTCACCCCAGGAGAAGGAAGGAACCAGGCCAGCCCTGCAAGCATTGCCTCCTGGAACCCTCAAGACTCCCATGCTAACCCACTCCAGGGGTTAGGGTGCCAACAAGAGTCTCTCCCAGGAATGACCAGGACCAGCCACGTCAGAGCGTTGCCTTAGGGTTAGGGGTTGGGTTAGGGTTAGGGTTAGGGTTAGGATAAGGGTTAGGGTTAGGGTTAGGGTTAGGGTTAGGGGTTAGGGTTAGGGTTAGGGTTAGGGGTTAGGGTTAGGGTTAGGGCGAAAATATTGGGCCCCACCTCCGTAGAGGTTGGGCGGGGCACGGGCCATCCCCTGGTGGAAACCCCCATCATCCCAACCACGGTTGCGCCGGCGCCTTTTTCCGTAGCGGACCGTGGTCCAGCGATCAGCCATTTACTGGGCTGTTTTCGTTTTTTTCTTTTCTTTACTTTATTTCTATGATGTAGCCTTTGTTATTATAGTGTAATAATGTATTTCAATTTTTTTATATAATAACAAGGTATAAATGTAAATCAAAGATCTGTTATGAATAATCAAATAAAAGAAAAGACTTGTTTTGGAACAAACAAGAAAAGAAAAGAAAAAAATCAATTAGTTTTTTAGAAAAATAAAAATGAACGTGCTCCGAATGGCAACGTTTCGACCCTAATGGGTCTTCTTCAGGCCAAAAACAAAAGAAAGAGCACGAATAAATAAAAACTGTTCGAACTGGCTGGCTGGTACTAGGTCCTGTTCCCACTGAGGCTGAGAGCAGAATGAGCTCCTCTGCTCTCATCCCCTCCTATTTATAGTCGCTCCTCCCAGCCCCTCCCCTCTCTGCTCATATTCGTGTTGAGTTTTTGTCTGGTTTCTGTTTCAGGTTTTTAATGGTGTTTAAGCTATTTTTTATTGATTTTTATACATTTTAATGAAACCCAATCCCAAATAAACGAATAATTTGTTTAATTATTACAATTAAAATTTATTGAAAAAATATTGTTTTTAATAAACTATGATTAATTTGCCATTTTTCAATTTGTTCCATTTCTGCCAAATCTTAGGGTTCTTTTTCTTTCTTTCTTGGACCATAATTAAGGTAAGTAAGGTTAAGGTAAGTATGGGTTAGGGTTAGATATGGTTAGGGTTAGGCATGGTTAGGGTTAGGTATTGGTTAGGGTTAGGGTTAGGGTTAGGGTTAGGGTTAGGGGGTTAGGGTAGGGTTAGGGTTAGGGTTAGGGTTAGGGGTTAGGGTTAGGGGTTAGGGTAGGGTTAGGTTGGGGAACTTGAGGCCTCCTCCCGTAGGAGGAGGGGGGAGCACGGTCCTTCACACCCCAAGAACCCCCATAATCCCGGCTGTTGGTAGGCTGGCGGTGGCGTCTCTGGCGGCCCCTGCCATGGCGCACCACTGTCCATTGGTTGGACATGTTTCAAAAAACAAATGCGAAAAGAAAAGAAAGGAAAAGAAAATAAAGTTTTCCGCGAACAACTAAAGGAGGGTTTCTTAAAAGCGAAACAGTGCTTAAAATGATATTAATGGGAGACAAAAAATTTTTTTAAAAAAAAGAAACAAAAGGAGGGTTTCCTAACTTAGGAAACTATCAATGCGGATTTTTTTGTGTTTTTTGTTTTTAAAGATTTTTTTGGTATTTTTCAAATTTTTAAACTTTTTTTGTATTTTTTATTTTTCGGAAAAGAAATGGTGGACAAAACTCGAAAAATAAATTTATGTGGTCAAAATATGTGCCTGTTCGTGCAACGTTTCGACTCCTGTTTGAGTCTTCATCAGGCCAGGCACAAGAGCTGAATGAACTCTCCCCTTCCTGCTGCTCCTTTTATAGTGCAGCCGAGAAAGGGGCGTTTCTGCTCTGAAATGAAATGCTGTTAGTGGGGTTTTTTTTCCAACTGTATTAGGTCAATGAGTGTAATGTGATAAAATGTGTTTTTAACTTATGTATATATAATAAAGTGTTCTGAAACCAGTTGTGTGGAAAAAATTATTTTTAATGTTGTTTTTGTTTTGTAATTCACTGTGTGATAGGTAAGTGTGGTTTTTTTTATTTTTTTTGTATTATTTTTTTCTTTTTTTCTTTTTTTCTCTTTTTTCAGGCATAAAGGTAAGTACAAATATTTTTTTCAGGGATAAAGGTAAGTAAAAAAATTTTTGTTTTCTTTTTTCAGGGATAAAGGTAAGTAAAAAAAATTTTTTTTAGGGTTAAAGGTGAGTAGGGATTTCTAGGTATCAGGTGAATAATAAATTTGGAGGTAAGTAGGTATTTATTTTAATTATTTTTGTTGATGGAGGTAAGTATTTTTCTTTTTTAGGAACATGGAGGTAAGTATTTGTTTATTGTTGTTAGGGTTGAGGTTATGTTAGGGTTAGGGTTAGGGCCTAGGTTAGGGTTAGGGTTAGGGTTAGGGTTAGG
>NC_134515.1:929926-939926 GCF_027942865.1 Odontesthes bonariensis
CCTGATGAGGCAATGAGCTCCACCTGTGTAGGCTCTCCACCAAGATCCTCACTGGAAGAGATGCATCACTCGCACTCACATTTACACACACACACAGGACTCTGACATGCATGGGAATAGTTTTCAGTGCAATCTGTTGGTTTTCTTAGCTAGGAAATTGTTTTTGAATTGGTTCTATATGAACGAATTGGAATATTTTATGAACTATGATTATTATTAATGAATTGAATTCCAATTGGCTTGAATTGTACTTACTACGTGCCTAGAGATGACATTTGTTGTATTTGGCACTATAAAAATAAAAATGAATTGAATTGAAAAATGGGAATGCACTTGGTGGAATTGTTTGTTGCCAAAATCGTGCCTGTGTAATGTTGTTAGGATGTTAAGTTCATATCTTTTGATAGGAATGTGCTAGAGACATGAAACCAACGTCTACGGATAGCTGAGGGCCTTATCTGTCCAACCATATAAGGTCCGACGGCACTTTCGTACAGTAAGTGGGTATGGCGTTGGAAAGAAAGGCCGACAATGCTGTATTTCGGAGACTGTGAGTGTGGGAAACCCACACATGTGATTGTGCAACTATTTGGACTCTTTGGTCGTGACCTGGTGGTCCTGTGGACTCTGGGGATTGGGTCTATCCAGCTGGTCTACTGCTGTTTGGTACGGCAGTAGTAGACCAGCTGACTAGACCCAATTCCCAGAGTCCACAGGACCACCTAGGCATGTCAAATTTAATTTAACTTTGTTTTCTCCTTTCCAGGTCTTTTTTTCCGGTTCCAGGTAAGTATAACGTACACAAGCACTCCCCTATGTCCGTCCCCATTGTTGGGTAAGGGGACAAAACCCCGAATGTCACCCCCCTGCCATTAGGGTGCCAAACTTCAGAAGGGTTTAGGAATAAGGGGCAAAACCCCGGATGCCGGACCCCGGCATAAGCTTAAGAGGCCATGATTCCTGATAGGAAGGTGACATAGACAAGATACACACATCCTCGGATTCAGCAGGACAGGGGCTATCCACTGACACAAGAACCATTGGGGGCGGACCCACGGGGGCGGAGCTACGCCTGGAAACAACTTTGTTTTCCTTATATCTCCGGAACGGAAGGTCGTAGAGACACGGGGACAAGTCAGGCGTATTCACAAGGGTCGTATTATGTCCGACGGAAGTCACTTCCGAGTCTCTATGATCTTCCGTTCCCGAGATAATCAGCAAAAACCGATTCCGCATTGAAATGAATGGAACGCGATTTTCGCAAAAAGTTCCAAAGTCCCACAGCCAAAAAGGACTCTGGGGAAAGTTGTTAGGAGCACGTTTCGGGCCATTTGGAGTCATTTGGTACCTATTTTGGAGACATGATTTTTGACAAAATACTTGGTCAATTTTCCAAAATTTTTACAGAGTCCCACAGTCAAAAACCCTAGTTCCAGGTAAGTATTACGTACACAAGCACTCCCCTAGGGTTAGGGTTAGGGTTAGGGTTAGGGTTAGGGGTTAGGGTTTAGGGTTAGGGTTAGAGGGTTAGGGTTAGGGTTAGGGTTAGGATAAGGCAAGAGTAGGGTTAGGGTTAGGGTTAGGATAAGGGGCAAAAACCCCTTATGCCGAACCCCGGCATAAGCTTAAGAGGCAATAAGTCCTGATAGGAAGGTGGCAGAGACAAGATACACACATCCTCGGATTCAGCAGGACAGGGGCTATCCACTGACCTTCGAACCATTGGGGGTGGAGCCACGGGGGCGGAGCTACGACCGGAAACAACTTTGTTTTCCTTATATCTCAGGAACGGAAGGTCGTAGAGACACGGGGACAAGTCAGGCGTGTTCACAAGGGTCGAATTATGTCTGACGGAAGTGACTTCCGAGTCTCTAGGAGCTTTCGTTCCAAAGTTATTCAACAAAAACCGTTTCACCATTGAAATGAGTGGAACGCGATTTTCTCGAAAAGTTCTTAAGTCCCACAGCCAAAAAGGACCCTGGGGAAAGTTGTTAGGAGCACGTTTCAGGCCATTTGGAGTCATTTGGTACCTATTTTGGAGACATGATTTTTGACAAAATACTTGGTAAATTTTCCTAATTTTTTACCAAGTCCCAGTGTCAAAAACCCTAGTTCCAGGTAAGTATTACGTACACAAGCACTCCCCTATGCCCGGTTAGGGTTAGGCATCGTTAGGGTTAGGCAGGGTTAGGGTTGGGTTAGGGTAAGGGGGTTAGGGTTAGGGTTAGGGTAGGGTTAGGGTTAGGTATGAGAATTCTGTCAGGGTAGGGTTAGGGTTAGGGTTAGGATAAGGGGCAAAAACCCCTTATGCCGAACCCCGGCATAAGCTTAAGAGGCAATAAGTCCTGATAGGAAGGTGGCAGAGACAAGATACACACATCCTCGGATTCAGCAGGACAGGGGCTATCCACTGACCTTCGAACCATTGGGGGTGGAGCCACGGGGGCGGAGCTACGACCGGAAACAACTTTGTTTTCCTTATATCTCAGGAACGGAAGGTCGTAGAGACACGGGGACAAGTCAGGCGTGTTCACAAGGGTCGAATTATGTCTGACGGAAGTGACTTCCGAGTCTCTAGGAGCTTTCGTTCCAAAGTTATTCAACAAAAACCGTTTCACCATTGAAATGAGTGGAACGCGATTTTCTCGAAAAGTTCTTAAGTCCCACAGCCAAAAAGGACCCTGGGGAAAGTTGTTAGGAGCACGTTTCAGGCCATTTGGAGTCATTTGGTACCTATTTTGGAGACATGATTTTTGACAAAATACTTGGTAAATTTTCCTAATTTTTTACCAAGTCCCAGTGTCAAAAACCCTAGTTCCAGGTAAGTATTACGTACACAAGCACTCCCCTATGCCCGGTTAGGGTTAGGCATCGTTAGGGTTAGGGTTAGGGTTAGGGTTAGGGTTAGGATAAGGGGCTAAAACCCCGGATGCCGAACCCCGGCATAAGCTTAAGAGGCAATAAGTCCTGATAGGAAGGTGGCATAGATAAGATACACACATCCTCGGATTCAGCAGGACAAGGGCTATCCACTGACACAATAACCATTGGGGGCGGAGTCAAGGGGGTGGAGCTACGCCCGGAAACAACTTTGTTTTCCTTATATATCCGGAACGGAAGGTCGTAGAGACATGGGGACAAGTCAGGCGTGTTCACAAGGGTCGAATTATGTCTGACGGAAGTCATCTCCGAGTCTCTACGACCTTTCGTTCCCGAGATAATCGGCAAAAACCGTTTCGCCATTGAAATGAGTGGAACTCGATTTTCTCGAAAAGTTCCTAAGTCCCACAGCCAAAAAGGACCCTGGGGAAAGTTGTTAGGAGCACGTTTCAGGCCATTTGGAGTCAATTGTTACCTATTTTGGACGCATGATTTTTGACAAAATACTTGGTAAATTTCCCAAATTTTTTACCAAGTCCCACAGTGAAAAACCCTAGTTCCAGGTAAGTATTACGTACACAAGCACTCCCCTATGTCCGGTTAGGGTTAGGCATTGGGTTAGGGTAAGGGTAAGGGTAAGGGTTAGGGTTAGGTGTAAGGGTTAGGGTTGGGGTTGGGGTTAGGGTTAGGGTTAGGGTTAGGGTTAGGGGTTAGGGTTAGGATAAGGCAAGAGTGCCACTTAGGGTTAGGGGTTAGGGTTAGGGTTAGGGTTGGGTTAGGGCGAAAATATTGGGCCCCACCTCCGTAGAGGTTGGGCGGGGCACGGGCCATCCCCTGGTGGAAACCCCCATCATCCCCACCACGGTTGCGCCGGCGCCTTTTTCCGTAGCGCACCGTGGTCCAGCGATCAGCCATTTCCTGGGCTGTTTTCGTTTTTTTCTTTTTTCTTTTTTTACTTTGATGTAGCCTTTGTTATTATAGTTTAATAATGTATTTCAATTTTTTATATAATAACAAGGTATAAATGTAAATCAAAGATGTGTTATGAATAATAAAAGAAAAGAAAAGCTTGTTTTGAAACAAACAAGAAAAGAAAAGAAAAAAATCAATTAGTTTTTTAGAGAAATAAAAATGAACGTGCTCTAATGGCAACGTTTCGACCCTAATGGGTCTTCTTCAGGCCAAAAACAAAAGAACGAGCACGAATAAATAAAACGTTTCGAACTGGCTGGCTGGTACTAGGTCCTGTTCCCACTGAGGCTGAGAGCAGAATGAGCTCCTCTGCTCTCATCTCCTCCTATTTATAGTCGCTCCTCCCAGCCCCTCCCCTCTCTGCTCATATTCGTGTTGAGTTTTTGTCTGGTTTCTGTTTCAAGTTTTTAATGGTGTTTAAGCTATTTTTTAATGATTTTTATACATTTTAATGAAACCCAATCCCAAATAAACGAATAATATGTTTGATAATTACAATTAAAATTTATTGAAAAAATTGTTTTTAATAAACTGTGATTTAATTTGCCATTTTTTAATTTATTCCATTTCTGCCAAATCTTAGGGTTGGACCCTAATTAAGGTAAGTAAGGTTAAGGTAAGTATGGGTTAGGGTTAGATATGTTTAGGGTTAGGCATGGTTAGGGTTAGGTATTGGTTAGGGTTAGGTGTATATCCACTAATGGTTAGGGTTAGGAAAATGACCAGGTAAGGCCTCACTAAGATTAGGGTTAAACATGGTTAGGGTTAGGTATTAATTGGGGCCAGGCATGGTTAGGGTTAGGGCATGGTTAGGGTTAGGAATGGTTAGGGTTAGGTATTAATCCACTAATGGTTAGGGTTAGGAAAATGACCAGGTAAGGCCTCACTAAGATTAGGGTTAAACCTGGTTAGGGTTAGGTATTAATTGGGGCTAGGCATGGTTAGGGTTAGGGCATGGTTAGGGTTAGGAATGGTTAGGGTTAGGTATTAATCCACTAATGGTTAGGGTTAGGAAAATGACCAGGTAAGGCCTCACTAAGATTAGGGTTAAACATGGTTAGGGTTAGGTATTAATTGGGGCTAGGCATGGTTAGGGTTAGGGCATGGTTAGGGTTAGGAATGGTTAGGGTTAGGTATTAATCCACTAATGGTTAGGGTTAGGAAAATGACCAGTTAAGGCCTCACTAAGGTTAGGGTTAAGCCTGGTTAGGGTTAGGTATTGGTTGGGGTTAGGCATGGTTAAGGTTAGGGCATGTTTAGGGTTAGGTTAGGTTAGGGTTAGGCGTATATCCAGGGTTAGGGTTAGGGGGTTAGGGTTAGGGTTAGGGTTAGGGTTAGGGTTAGGGTTAGGGTTAGGGTAGGGTTAGGGTTAGGGTTAGGGTTAGGGTTAGGGTTAGGGTTAGGGTTAGGGTTAGGGTTAGGGTTAGGGTTAGGGTTAGGGTTAGGGGGTTAGGGTTAGGGTTAGGGTTAGGGTTAGGGTTAGGGTTAGGGTTAGGGTTAGGGTTAGGGTTAGGGTTAGGGGGTTAGGGTTAGGGTTAGGGTTAGGGTTAGGGTTAGGGTTAGGGGGTAGGGTTAGGGTAAGGGTTAGGGTTAGGGTTAGGGTTAGGGGTTAGGATAAGGGGCAAAAACCCCTTATGCCGAACCCCGGCATAAGCTTAAGAGGCAATAAGTCCTGATAGGAAGGTGGCAGAGACAAGATACACACATCCTCGGATTCAGCAGGACAGGGGCTATCCACTGACCTTCGAACCATTGGGGGTGGAGCCACGGGGGCGGAGCTACGACCGGAAACAACTTTGTTTTCCTTATATCTCAGGAACGGAAGGTCGTAGAGACACGGGGACAAGTCAGGCGTGTTCACAAGGGTCGAATTATGTCTGACGGAAGTGACTTCCGAGTCTCTAGGAGCTTTCGTTCCAAAGTTATTCAACAAAAACCGTTTCACCATTGAAATGAGTGGAACGCGATTTTCTCGAAAAGTTCTTAAGTCCCACAGCCAAAAAGGACCCTGGGGAAAGTTGTTAGGAGCACGTTTCAGGCCATTTGGAGTCATTTGGTACCTATTTTGGAGACATGATTTTTGACAAAATACTTGGTAAATTTTCCTAATTTTTTACCAAGTCCCAGTGTCAAAAACCCTAGTTCCAGGTAAGTATTACGTACACAAGCACTCCCCTATGCCCGGTTAGGGTTAGGCATCGTTAGGGTTAGGGTTAGGGTTAGGGTTAGGGTTAGGATAAGGGGCTAAAACCCCGGATGCCGAACCCCGGCATAAGCTTAAGAGGCAATAAGTCCTGATAGGAAGGTGGCATAGATAAGATACACACATCCTCGGATTCAGCAGGACAAGGGCTATCCACTGACACAATAACCATTGGGGGCGGAGTCAAGGGGGTGGAGCTACGCCCGGAAACAACTTTGTTTTCCTTATATATCCGGAACGGAAGGTCGTAGAGACATGGGGACAAGTCAGGCGTGTTCACAAGGGTCGAATTATGTCTGACGGAAGTCATCTCCGAGTCTCTACGACCTTTCGTTCCCGAGATAATCGGCAAAAACCGTTTCGCCATTGAAATGAGTGGAACTCGATTTTCTCGAAAAGTTCCTAAGTCCCACAGCCAAAAAGGACCCTGGGGAAAGTTGTTAGGAGCACGTTTCAGGCCATTTGGAGTCAATTGTTACCTATTTTGGACGCATGATTTTTGACAAAATACTTGGTAAATTTCCCAAATTTTTTACCAAGTCCCACAGTGAAAAACCCTAGTTCCAGGTAAGTATTACGTACACAAGCACTCCCCTATGTCCGGTTAGGGTTAGGCATTGGGTTAGGGTAAGGGTAAGGGTAAGGGTTAGGGTTAGGTGTAAGGGTTAGGGTTGGGGTTGGGGTTAGGGTTAGGGTTAGGGTTAGGGTTAGGGGTTAGGGTTAGGATAAGGCAAGAGTGCCACTTAGGGTTAGGGGTTAGGGTTAGGGTTAGGGTTGGGTTAGGGCGAAAATATTGGGCCCCACCTCCGTAGAGGTTGGGCGGGGCACGGGCCATCCCCTGGTGGAAACCCCCATCATCCCCACCACGGTTGCGCCGGCGCCTTTTTCCGTAGCGCACCGTGGTCCAGCGATCAGCCATTTCCTGGGCTGTTTTCGTTTTTTTCTTTTTTCTTTTTTTACTTTGATGTAGCCTTTGTTATTATAGTTTAATAATGTATTTCAATTTTTTATATAATAACAAGGTATAAATGTAAATCAAAGATGTGTTATGAATAATAAAAGAAAAGAAAAGCTTGTTTTGAAACAAACAAGAAAAGAAAAGAAAAAAATCAATTAGTTTTTTAGAGAAATAAAAATGAACGTGCTCTAATGGCAACGTTTCGACCCTAATGGGTCTTCTTCAGGCCAAAAACAAAAGAACGAGCACGAATAAATAAAACGTTTCGAACTGGCTGGCTGGTACTAGGTCCTGTTCCCACTGAGGCTGAGAGCAGAATGAGCTCCTCTGCTCTCATCTCCTCCTATTTATAGTCGCTCCTCCCAGCCCCTCCCCTCTCTGCTCATATTCGTGTTGAGTTTTTGTCTGGTTTCTGTTTCAAGTTTTTAATGGTGTTTAAGCTATTTTTTAATGATTTTTATACATTTTAATGAAACCCAATCCCAAATAAACGAATAATATGTTTGATAATTACAATTAAAATTTATTGAAAAAATTGTTTTTAATAAACTGTGATTTAATTTGCCATTTTTTAATTTATTCCATTTCTGCCAAATCTTAGGGTTGGACCCTAATTAAGGTAAGTAAGGTTAAGGTAAGTATGGGTTAGGGTTAGATATGTTTAGGGTTAGGCATGGTTAGGGTTAGGTATTGGTTAGGGTTAGGTGTATATCCACTAATGGTTAGGGTTAGGAAAATGACCAGGTAAGGCCTCACTAAGATTAGGGTTAAACATGGTTAGGGTTAGGTATTAATTGGGGCCAGGCATGGTTAGGGTTAGGGCATGGTTAGGGTTAGGAATGGTTAGGGTTAGGTATTAATCCACTAATGGTTAGGGTTAGGAAAATGACCAGGTAAGGCCTCACTAAGATTAGGGTTAAACCTGGTTAGGGTTAGGTATTAATTGGGGCTAGGCATGGTTAGGGTTAGGGCATGGTTAGGGTTAGGAATGGTTAGGGTTAGGTATTAATCCACTAATGGTTAGGGTTAGGAAAATGACCAGGTAAGGCCTCACTAAGATTAGGGTTAAACATGGTTAGGGTTAGGTATTAATTGGGGCTAGGCATGGTTAGGGTTAGGGCATGGTTAGGGTTAGGAATGGTTAGGGTTAGGTATTAATCCACTAATGGTTAGGGTTAGGAAAATGACCAGTTAAGGCCTCACTAAGGTTAGGGTTAAGCCTGGTTAGGGTTAGGTATTGGTTGGGGTTAGGCATGGTTAAGGTTAGGGCATGTTTAGGGTTAGGTTAGGTTAGGGTTAGGCGTATATCCAGGGTTAGGGTTAGGGGGTTAGGGTTAGGGTTAGGGTTAGGGTTAGGGTTAGGGTTAGGGTTAGGGTAGGGTTAGGGTTAGGGTTAGGGTTAGGGTTAGGGTTAGGGTTAGGGTTAGGGTTAGGGTTAGGGTTAGGGTTAGGGTTAGGGTTAGGGGGTTAGGGTTAGGGTTAGGGTTAGGGTTAGGGTTAGGGTTAGGGTTAGGGTTAGGGTTAGGGTTAGGGTTAGGGGGTTAGGGTTAGGGTTAGGGTTAGGGTTAGGGTTAGGGTTAGGGGGTAGGGTTAGGGTAAGGGTTAGGGTTAGGGTTAGGGTTAGGGGTTAGGATAAGGGGCAAAAACCCCTTATGCCGAACCCCGGCATAAGCTTAAGAGGCAATAAGTCCTGATAGGAAGGTGGCAGAGACAAGATACACACATCCTCGGATTCAGCAGGACAGGGGCTATCCACTGACCTTCGAACCATTGGGGGTGGAGCCACGGGGGCGGAGCTACGACCGGAAACAACTTTGTTTTCCTTATATCTCAGGAACGGAAGGTCGTAGAGACACGGGGACAAGTCAGGCGTGTTCACAAGGGTCGAATTATGTCTGACGGAAGTGACTTCCGAGTCTCTAGGAGCTTTCGTTCCAAAGTTATTCAACAAAAACCGTTTCACCATTGAAATGAGTGGAACGCGATTTTCTCGAAAAGTTCTTAAGTCCCACAGCCAAAAAGGACCCTGGGGAAAGTTGTTAGGAGCACGTTTCAGGCCATTTGGAGTCATTTGGTACCTATTTTGGAGACATGATTTTTGACAAAATACTTGGTAAATTTTCCTAATTTTTTACCAAGTCCCAGTGTCAAAAACCCTAGTTCCAGGTAAGTATTACGTACACAAGCACTCCCCTATGCCCGGTTAGGGTTAGGCATCGTTAGGGTTAGGGTTAGGGTTAGGGTTAGGGTTAGGATAAGGGGCTAAAACCCCGGATGCCGAACCCCGGCATAAGCTTAAGAGGCAATAAGTCCTGATAGGAAGGTGGCATAGATAAGGGTTAGGGTTAGGGTTAGGGTTAGGGTTAGGGTTAGGGTTAGGGTTAGGGTTAGGGTTAGGGTTAGGGTTAGGGTTAGGGTTAGGGTTAGGGTTAGGGTTAGGGTTAGGGTTAGGGTTAGGGTTAGGGTTAGGGTTAGGGTTAGGGTTAGGGTTAGGGTTAGGGTTAGGGTTAGGGTTAGGGTTAGGGTTAGGGTTAGGGTTAGGGTTAGGGTTAGGGTTAGGGTTAGGGTTAGGGTTAGGGTTAGGGTTAGGGTTAGGGGTTAGGGTTAGGGTTAGGGTTAGGGTTAGGGTTAGGGTTAGGGTTAGGGTTAGGGTTAGGGTTAGGGTTAGGGTTAGGGTTAGGGTTAGGGTAGGGTTAGGGTTAGGGTTAGGGTTAGGGTTAGGGTTAGGGTTAGGGTTAGGGTTAGGGTTAGGGTTAGGGTTAGGATAAGGGGCTAAAACCCCGGATGCCGAACCCCGGCATAAGCTTAAGAGGCAATAAGTCCTGATAGGAAGGTGGCATAGACAAGATACACACATCCTCGGATTCGGCAGGACAGGGGCTATCCACTGACACAAGAACCATTGGGGGCGGAGCCACGGGGGCGGAGCTAAGACCGGAAACAACTTTGTTTTGCTTATATCTCAGGAACGGAAGGTCGTAGAGACA